>NC_047055.1:34404946-34706564 GCF_011762595.2 Tursiops truncatus
TTTCCTTGAAGATCGTGGCCTATGTCAAGGTAACTTGGAATGTTCGCCATTTTTCTTAAACAATGATTTTGGTTACATTAAGCTTTAGCTGTGGGAGCATAAAAAGTTTAGGAGGAAAGTGCTGATGACAGTTCAGTCCATGTGGAAAAGTACCATAAAACAGACATTCTTTCAGTGGTTTGTAAGCAGTGTCCACCTAACCAAAGAAAGTGGAGAATGGAGCAATTTGCAAATGAATTCTTAGCTTCTTCAACTCTGTCATCCATCTCAATTAGCGTTTCCGTCCTTTCTACAATGTCCTCGCCAAGAAGATGGCCCACTGATGCTTGCACGGGGCAGAGACTAGGAAATTCACTGAATTTCCAGAAGCCTCTCTCAATACTTGTCACTTCATTAAAAGGTGCTACTTTGTATTTTTCTAATATTATTCTCCCTGTGACACATCCATTAGTAATCCTTCCTCCCTATAGGGTCAAATGGAACGGGGCTGTTCCTCCTCCATAAAGGGCTTCCAATATGAAGTCATCTCTCCCTAACCCGCTGAGCTGTCTCTTCCCAGAGCTAAATATTCACACTTCCCTCAAATGTTCTTCATTGGATAGGGAGCAGAACCCTAGAATCACATCACTTCCACCACCAGGATGATCATTCAAGCTGTTATGAATCCCGCCTTTCGAGTATCACCCAATCTATGTCTCTCTACGAATCTAGATCACACACACACACACACACACACACACACACCACCTTGATGTTGTCCCTGCACAATGTACAGCCTGAATTATCCTGAAAAACAGCTTCATGTCCAACACCTCATGCTGGGTAGTCACAGGCTCTGAGTTCGAGTTTGGTGCTCATTAGATAATGGCATGGCTGTGCTCCCTATACCCTGAATTGAACTGCTCCAGCGTGAGAAAGGCTGACAATCCCATCTCCAAGATTGTCTAGTCAGTCATGCTTTTTGGCACTAAATCCCACATGAAGGAGTTTTAGAATGGGAATATGGCTGTCCCCCAAATCGCCAACTTAGTTTATTTTTATATCCCTAATATGCATATTGCATAAATTTTAAGACCTTTGGAGTTAGTTACATGGAGCGTGAATATTGAATGCAGTCCTGAAACATTTTTGAAAGCCTAAGAGTATGCTTTCACTGGTGGTGATCGTTTAACACATACTTACAACTTCGTTACAAGAAAAAGCTGGTAAGGAAAATGTTTGAATCTCTGGTTAATGTGCCTGGATGACTAAGTAACACTATTTGCCTAAAAAAAAAAAATTCTTCGTTTGGCAGTGGTATTTATATCCTGAAGGGACAATAAATTATCAATCTAGAAATTGGTGGGTTCTGCTTAAACAGGAAAGTTTAGAATAAATGATCAAAGGATTAACCCTTGGGGATGTGAAAATGTGTCAACAGATGCCCAACGTTAGTTAATCACATAACCTGTCCAATTTCACTGGCAAGCCTTCCAAGGACCAGATACTTCCCCACCATAGACTGTAAGGATAAATCAGCTCCACTAAGCTGAGTAAATGCCCCTCAACGGACATTGAACCCAAAAAAAGACATTTGCCAAGAAGTTAGAGTCCTTCTCAAGAAAGGAGAATTTACCAAGCAAGACATTCCACGTGCAGACTGGATTTGCACTGAGAAACTATCAATGGGCAGTCTGGTCCACGCTTGCACAGAGGCACACCAGTCTGAAATGAACTTCTCCAAGTAGGCTGAGCCAACCTCTACGAGGTAAAGACACAGGGCTGGTCCCCAGGCCCTTTGAAAAATTTCAGATCTCTATTGTACTGAGGCAGTACAGAAGCACCATGGCATAAACTGGCCTTAAGAAAATCCTTCATTAGCGTGAAAAACTAGTCAACAGTATATATACTCCACCTCACATTATTTTGCTTTTGAGCTCACCCCCCTTTGAAAAGCGTAGAGGCCAATTTTCAAGCTGCATTCCATCCCAAAGAATGTAAGAAAACTCACCTGCCTCCCAATATCACTAACTCAAGAGTCAGGAAACGTAAATGTAATCCCTGCTCTGATATTTAGGAGCTAGATTAGCTGGATTACCACAGGCCATCCTTCTACCTCTCTGAGCCTCAGACACGGCCTCTGAAAAATGAAACTGGACTAGATCAATGGATTTCAGGCTTTGAATTGTTTTCCATGGAACCACATCTTGAAATTAAAACTTATGCAGAACTTGAATATATTAAGGAGCTCAAAGGAATGAATTTGAATCGAGGAATGAATCTTCCAGGCCTCCTCTTTGGTTTCCACAGTAGCCACCAGGTGCTTCCACTGAACCCTCGGGCTTGAAGGAACGCAATTTGAAAACCATTTGCGTTTGATCAGGGGTCAGCAAACTATGATCTGCAGGCCAAACTAGGGCCACTGCCACATCTGTTTGTTTATGTATTGCCTGTTAGTTCTAGAAGGAAAGAGTTGAGTAGTTGCCACAGGGACCATATAGTCCACAAAGCCAAAAATATGTACTATCTGGCCCTTGTCAGAAAAAGTCTGCTGACCTCTACGCAGGCTAAACGAGCTCCAAGTTTATCCCCTGCTATCATATTCTATAATATCTTTCTCCAAAAATACACATGCAAAGCATAGATTTGCCACGAGAATCACCTTTCACACTTTTGACTGTCCTGCAAATCCAAACTCACCAGCCCATGGGCAGAAGACTTCTCTGTGGTTACAGGTGTGCCTGTGGAGAGAGAAAACCCTAAATTATGAGTTATGCATGTTCCAGTTGAGAGTACCTAGTTTTAAAATATAGGTCTGTTTTGTTATCAGCAAAGAATCTGCATCTTTCACATAGACCACCAAACCTGTAAAGGCCTATCTAACATATGTGCTGTGATATCAACTATCATATATGTAATATTTAATGGAAATAGTGCTAGACTGAGTGTGCAGAGACCTGAGTTTTGGTCCTGGCTCTGCCACCAACTTGCTGTGTGACCTTAAGCAACTCACTCTGCCTCTCTGGATTTCAGCTCCTCCACTTGTAAAACAGGCATAACAATGTCCACCCCTCACAACGATGCAGCAAATGTTTTCTTTAGGAAGAAAAACAGAGAGATACAAGATTTGGCCAAGAGTGTGTAAGACCAATTGGCCACCCCAAGTCTATTTGAAACAGAAGCAAGTTTTCTCCAAACTCCTCTGACAGTGAAGAATATTGGATACACACAATGATTTTAACAACACCAGTTTCCTCAGTTGTTGGAAGCGAAGCACATTTTAGAAATGCTAACAATATAATTTGGCCCTCGATGCAACATTTTCTCAGGAAAGTTGTTTACATTTAGTCCTGAGAAATTGTGATATTTAGATGAGTGCTCAAGGCAATATGCTTCGGATTGAATTCCAGGCAAAATCTACTTCTGTCTTGGGGAAGGTAAAAAGCAATTTCTTATATTTCCATAACACCTCCCCTTATGGAGTACACAGACGTTCACATATGGATACATAATCACAGACATGTGCAGTGGGTAGGAGTAGATATTATCCTCATTCTCTGGTGAAATTGAGAGAGAGAGAGGCAGTTTTAAGTGACAAAGCCCAAATTGGAGCTCAGACCTCACGTCAAAGCCATCTTTCCACGAGGCGACCTCTAATATTCCAGGAGCTGAAAGCTCAGGCAAGACTGAAAAATGGGCAGCCAACCCCAGAAATCCTGGCTCTTCCCCTTCTTCAACCCCTGGTTCTTCATTTGTGCTAGAGGGACATTGCAATTTGTCAGACTGTCAAAGGAACAATAAAATACATCCATACACCACTGTGTGGACAGTACTAAATTTACTACCTGGAAGGTTGACGTGCCATTTGTAATAGTATGGGAGAAAAGCGTATTGGCAGAAAACTCTGAGTAATGACCCTCTAAGGATGCTCTATCAGCCCCAAACTGCAGTCAGCAGGGAAGTCAACATGAACACTGCACACTGAGGAGACTGAACCTGTCGCTTGTCCTTCAGTAACTACAAGTCGTCTGCAGTGCTCAGAACAAAATGGGGGATTGGGTAGGAAGGTTGATTTGAAATCTCATTAGGAAGCAGAGCGATTTGGGCATACCTGTGGCTCTGTTCCAGGGACACTTCTCAACAATCTGGTCAACTCACACTTCAAAAATGTCTGTTGATAAACTACAGGTGGTTACTCCAGATAATTGCTCTGAAATTCATTTTTCTACATCTATGTGCTGGGTATATATTTCGATGAGGGTGGGAGGACGAGTGTTATTCACATCATGTATTGATTGGGTGGGAAAAAAAGACAAATAGTGCCAATCACGGGGGGAGCTGTTGTATAAATGAATGCTTGATGCTTACTTTCGTGGCTTTATTTGGGTGCAGAAGGGAGAAAAGAGGGGAAAGTTTTCTAAATGCTCGCTGTACCTCTCATCTTGTGCACTTGTTGTTTCTTCCAGTATAATGGTTCTCGTCCAAGGGAAGAATGGGAAATGTGGCACCCAACTCTGATTGCAGAAGCTCTCTTTGCGATATCCAACATTTTAAGTTCGTTGCGTCTCATATCCCTCTTCACAGCCAACTCCCACTTAGGGCCTCTGCAGATCTCTTTGGGGCGCATGTTGCTTGATATCCTCAAATTCCTCTTTATCTACTGCCTGGTACTGCTGGCTTTTGCCAATGGATTGAACCAGCTTTACTTTTATTATGAGACCAGAGCAATCGATGAGCCCAACAACTGCAAGGGGATCCGATGCGAGAAACAGAACAATGCCTTCTCCACGTAAGACTCCCAGCTTTCCTCTTCTGCCTTTTGTCTGCTTTCTCCTTCTTTGCCCTATTTTCCGTCCACAGCTTCATCACTGCCCCTTGACAGTGCATGCAGAGCTCACTTATGGATCAACCCGAAGGGTCTGATGAAGGAAGGTTCTTCCCTCCCTGCAGGGGACCAGGACGGGAAGTAGAGTTAGGTGAGGGAGGAAAGAGACAAACACACAGGGGCTCCCAGGAACTCATCTAAAGGGTTAGTTCTGAACTATTTTGGTCACATCCCATATTTTTAAAGGAATTCATGGGAAGGGGTAAATAATTCCTCTCTCTAAAAAGCAGCACTAACCAAGGAAATGAAGCGGCAAGGCTATACCTCTCAACAAGTGATTGCCAAAGCTAATGTAACTGTTCTGAATCAAGAACAAAGAAAAAGGGAGAGCGCAAAATTACCTGAATGCACCTTGTGATATTGTGATTAATAATAAGAAATATGTATTTGCTCTTTGTCTCCATTTCTGGCACAGAGCTCCGAAAAGCCTTGGAATTTCCTAAGCGATGAGAACAACAAAGGTCTCTTTGGCTGTGTTAACAAAGTGACTTTTGGACCTCACCTAAGGATGGGGGCCGGTTACCCCCATGTGATTAGAGGGTTGGAACATTCAGTCTCACCCCTGCACCTTCAAGGGAGGGGAGAGGGACTGGAAATTGAGTTCAGTTACCAATGGCCAATGATTTAATCAACCGTGACTATGTAATGAACCCTCCATAAAAACCCAAAAGGACAGGGTTCAGAGAGCTTCCAAGTTGGTGAGCACGTGGAGATTTGGGGAGAGTGGGTGATCAGAGAGGGCAGGGAAGCTCTGCAACCCCGCACATACCTTGCCGTATGCCTGTTCTATCTGGCTGTTTCTGAGTTGTATCCTTTTATAATAAACCAGTAATCTAGTCATTTCAATGTTTCTCTCAGTTTTGTGAGGTACTCAAAGCCAAGGAGAGGGCTGTGGGAAGCTCTGATCTATAGCCAGCTGGTCAGAAGCACAGGGGACAACCTGGACTTGTAATTAGCATCTGGGAATGGGGGAAAGGGGAGCGGTCTTGTGGGACTGAGCTCTGAATCCATGGAATCTGACGTTATCTCCCAGGGGTGTCAGAATTGAGTTGACTTGTAGGACACCCAACTGGTGTCAGAGAATTGGTGATATGGGGGGAAAATATCTCCCCATACCCAAAGGCTGGAATTGAGTTAAGACCGCTTAGATGGTGTCAGAGCAATGGGATTTGCTAGAACAGCCCTGGCTCACGGAAACATGTGGTTTGGGAAGAGAAAAATAAATAAGAGGGCAGGGGGATGACGAATCTTTGATTCCTAGATGCAGAAGAGACAGGCTAAAAGTAAGATGAGAGTCAGCTCAACTTCTGGGGTTAAATTAAGGTTTCAGGTGGGCCAAAAGGCACCAAGCAGTGACTGGAAATGTCTCCTTTTCCCACTTGGGACACAGGAGACAGCTCATGACTCTCTGGCCATGAGTCCACTGCCTCTGGACCTATGGAACCCCTGTGCCTTTTCTTTGTAAACCCAACACCTACTTCTCTAGGACCTTTAAGCTTCCAGAATGGCTTTTATTTTCTCACAAGTCACTGTTAGGGGAAGCAGACAAGAGAAAGAAAATAAGCACATGTCAGGAAAAGTGTTGGGTTCCGGGAGCAGTCCTGAGCTTACCCCGGACTCAGTGTCCTACACCTTGTCCATCTCTAGCCCCTGTTCTGGAGAGAGCCAGTCATCTGGTAATCACAGCAATTACCCCAAGGTCGTGAGAGATTCTTAGTCATTAAATTGAGATACAATTTTCCCCCTTAACTCTATAAACTAGGGCAGATCAATGGACTCAGACATTCTCGAAATGTGTTAAGTAACAAAGGCCAGGGGGAAAGAAAGGGTTTCTGCCTGACCCCAAGTTGCACCAACAGAGAGGGGAAAAAGCAAGGCAATGTAGCCTACCCTTATTATTTGCCTCTAGCAGCATTTCCTAAAATAGATGACAGATAACCACAGTTCACAGGGATATGAATAGACATGAAAACAAGATCTCTGATCAAGTGAGTTTTGGAAATGCTGGGACAAATTTAAGAAGGTTTCTCTACTGCAGGGCTTCTCAGAGATTTTCCATTGTGAATCTACAGTAAAGGGAGAGGTTCTCCCGAATGTATTGACCAAGATGCTCTTCCCGTGAATAAAGTTTGGAAAATGTTGCCTCGCCGCGTTGCCCATTTTATAGCACCCACCCCCTCCACTAGGCAACACTCCCTCCCTCTCCTCCCAGAACTCAGGGCAAAATCTTGGACGGGGAAACCAGACTTATGTGAAAGGGGGAAAGAGGCCAAAATGGGACGACAAAGAGACAGTGCCGTTTTGGTGAAGCCAACCAGGAGTGGACAAAGGCAACTGGTCACCTCGCTAATGCCTCTTGACTAGGAACTGCTTCCTCTCCTGCATTAGTCTAGAGACAGAACTCACATCAACCTGTTTTCAATACAAAGAGCAATTCTGTAGTGGCTTGAGCACCAGGAGACCGTATCTGTTCCCATCAAAGCATTCAACAGAATCGCACACCTGAATGCAAGGCGCCTTCCGGGAGGCCAGGTCCCTGCCAATTACCCTCTCACATGAACTCTGCTGAGGAAGTTTATGAAATGCCTCCTTGTAAGTCTGTAGTGATTATTAACACCCCTGTTGCCAACTGACATTGGTTCTCATCACTTGCCCAGCAGGGACAATTGACAAGAATGGGCACCTGCAGTACATGAAGTTATCTCTTGGGGTGTCAGGTATAAAGAAGCATTGTCATGCTGGGGGCAGATCAGCAGTAATGTTACCTTAACTTCCCTTCTAGGTGTTGATTTCTTTTTTCCTCCACAGAAGTCTGACTCAGATTTATGTTTTCCTTTAAATGCCTCAACTCAGGCATTTATAATACCTGCTAAAATACATGCTACTTAGAGCGTCAGAAAGACTCTGTTTTTAGAGAAGGGGAAAAGGGAGCTTGTTAACAGATCTGACGTAAACTATGGCATCTGCTTGCTGTCACCCTTTTCCTTCTGATTCTCCAGAGATGTCATTGCTATTCTCCTGCTTAAAAAAGAAAAATTTTTCTGGGCACACAATTCAGGGGGACCTTGTTATCCTTGCTGACAAGCACATGACAGTACTGTGGGCGGTTTGAGTTCAGTATTCAATACTGGCCTTCATCCACTGTTGAGAGCAATGGGGAAGGCATCCTTCGGCGGGCACGGGGCTTGGGAAGAAACAGGGCGGAAGTGGCAAAAAGCTAACTTGGTGGTGCTGTTTCTCCTTCTGAGGTCCTGACCCTCAACTCCAGATGCCTCCTGAACACACCTGGCTGTGCCGCAGGCCTCTCAAACACAACATCCACAACTAAATTCCTTATCTCTATAGCCCCACCCCAAACCCACTTCCGTCTTAATTCCTCATCTCATTCAATGACACCAGGCAGACTCCTAGGAGTCATCTGGGACTCTCCCCCTCTCCCCCAAGCAACACATCCTGTCTCACACTCACTTCCTAAATATCTCTTAAACCCATCCTCTGTACACACACACACACACACACACACACACACACACCCCACTGTCTTGATTCAGGCCTAAACCATCTTTCCCCAAAACTGCTGGGTCTTAAGTGGTCTTAAGTGGTCTCCCTGCCTCCAGTCTTGTTGCCCCCGCAAACGATTTCCCACCCACCACACAGAAGTTTCTAAATACTAGTCTTATCTTGTCGCCCCCTGGTCTCATGCCTGCCTGGTATCTGTATATTCTCCAGCAGAAAATTCTCCTCTTTCCTATAGCTCACAGGGCCTGGGAATCTGGAGCCCGCCTCTCACGCCTGTCACTCCTCTCCTCCATAGTCAACGTCTTGCTCTTCCCAACTTCAGGAGAGCATCTCGGCCCTACAGGCCCTGGTATGTGACACGCCACTCCCTCTTCCTGGAATGCCCAACCCCACCTGGCCAGCCTGGACCACTCTCATGCATGCTTCAAGCATCTGCCAAAGCCTCACCTGCTGTTTTAAGGCTTTTCTTACCCACTCCGACCCCACTCTCAGATACAGTCTCCTTGTGTGTCTCCCATGGCATTCTAAGTCCATCTCCGTTATAATAGATAACCTATAATAATAAAGGTACTAGTCATAATAATAATGTAATAGATAACATATTTCAGTCATTTGTTGTCTCTTACCCACCAGACTGAGACCCCCATTTTAGAGGCCTTGCTCCTACCATAGACATAAAGGGGTTCAACATGCCCATTGAACAACTGAATGAAAGGATGAATTCTAGTAGCAATCCTATCTTTAGTTCTAGAAGATTCACTTCTGCTTCTGCCCCCCTCACATGGCTAATGTATCTAGCCAGCTCTGTCACTCTACAGATCCACTTGCTGTCAGAGAAAACCCTTGGCCTTTCTCCTACCTCCCTCATCCTGTACGTGGGCACTTGGCCAGAGAACAAAGTTCTACATTGATCCCTACTAAACTTCATCTTGTTAGTTCCAGCCCCTTGCTCCAAGCTGTTGAAATCTTGCTGAATCTTGATTTTGTCGTCCACTCTATCAGCTGTCTCTCCCAGTCTTGTATCGTCTGAAGATCTAAAAAGCTTGCCACCTATTCTCATCCAAAGCATTGATAAAACTGTCATTCAGGCTTGGTATTCGCTGGGTGGAATATTGGGTGGCTATTAAAATTACATTTATGAAATGTGTGATTTTTAACACATTTTTGACCGGAGATGTATTACGGCCCCAGGTGTCAGTTTCTGCAAAAATGTCCCGGTCAATAATGGGTTCAAAACACAAAAATTGTACACACTATGATTGCAACTAACAAAACTGCAACTAGATACGCAAATGAGTGACCATCTACAAAGGCAATAAAGAAACGTGAAACAACAAGGTTGGATTTACGTGGGAGGTTACTAAAAGTCATAAAAATAGCATATTTGCTGAGTGCTAGGTCCAGGCACTATTAAAAAAATGAGCCTGACATGAATTAACTCATTTAATCCTCACAATCATGCTCTGAGGTAGGCACTATTATTATTGCCCATTTTACAGATTGAGAAATTAGGGTACAAAGCAGTTAAGCAGACTGCTCCCAGTCACAAAGGTGATAGTGACAGAGTCCGGATTTCAATCCAGGCATACAAGTTCCAGTCTGTGCTTGTATCCAGGGGTGCAAGTGTGAGACTGATTTTGTAAAGGTATGCAAAATTAGTTGTGTGAAGTTGCAATAATCATGAATATACGTAAAGCTGAAGAGGACAGAGCCATGACCTAGCAGATCACTTGGGACCTCCTTGTAAACCATCACCATTCATTTGTGGCTATTCCTACTTAACCAATGGTGATTTCTCTACCCAACATTCAGCCCATATTTTCCCATCTTATTTATATGGATACAAACTCAGTCCCCATCAAAGGCTCTTCTTTTTGTTCTGACCAGGTTTTAAAGGTCCTTATTGAGTATCTCAGCTTTTTCTCCTAATTTCAGCTCATAGCCTTCCTGCTGTTGTTATCACGGGAAGGGCGCCACTCATTCATACTTTCCTTACTTATGTGCTTCTATAATCTTTTATAGATTTATTCAACATTTACTCAGCAACTCCTATGTGCCAGGCAATGAGGATACTGAGTAAATGGCATCCTTATCCTCAAGAAGTTCATAGTCTAATGGAGAACACAAGTGAACAATTAGAATAGCCACATTTTTAATGCTTACTATATGCCGAGCACTGTGCCGAGTGTGTTACATGCAGTACTTTATGTGATTAAAAAAAAAAAAAGGTGGTTAAGTGTTTGGACTCCGGAGTCAGAAGAGCTGGGTATAAATCCTACCTCTGCCATTTTCTGCCTGTGTGACCACTCTGTGCCTCAGTTTCTCATCTGAAAAAAAAAAAAGAATAGTAGCTACTTCATAGGGTTATTTTGAGAATCAAATATTACAATGTGTGCCTGGCACATAGTAAGAGCACAATAAATGATAACAGTTAGTATTTATCCTACAAATGACCATTTTAGAGATGAGGAACTTGAAGTTTAAAGAGGCTGTGCCACTTTCCCAAAGTCATATGGTTAATAAGTAAAGGTGTCTAAAGTTTGCTCTTAGCCACTCGCCTCTCTTGCCTCTACAGCATGACATGTGCCTTTATGGACTAAGGCTGGGCTGCCATGGGAGAATAAAAGAGGATCATCTAACCCCACCTTGTAGGAAAGGAGTCAGGGGAAACTTCTAGAGGAGGTGGGGCTTCAGCTGAGCCTGGCAGGTCAAACAAGAGTTGGGCAGAGAAGGAGACAGGACAGAAGTAGAGACTAGAGGTTGGGAGTAGGGTGGGAGCACTCCAACCAGAGTTAGAAGCTTGTCAAAGGCAGGATGAAATGAGAAATTGCAGGTCTGGGGAACTGCAAAATGGGTAGGGATAACCAAAGAGATGACCATGCCTTTGCTCCATGTGTGTTATCAGCACAACTTGTGAAAGGATGATAGCACTGCTTTCTCCCAAGGAGCCTTTCTCTTCTGGTACATCCTCCAGTTCTTCACTGGTCAGAATGAAGTCCAGAGGGGTAAATCTTCTCCATACTCCTGCTACCTTTTTTTCTTTTCTTTTTTTTAATATTTATTTGTTTATTTTAGTTTTGGCTGCATTGGGTCTTCATTGCTGCGTGCTGGCTTTCTCTAGTTGCGGTGAGCGGGGTCTACTCTTCGTTGTGGTGCGCGGGCTTCTCATTGCAGTGGCTTCTCTTGTTGCAGAGCACGGGCTCTAGGCATGCTGGCTTCAGTAGTTGTGGCTCGTGGGCTCTAGAGCGCAGGCTCAGTAGTTGTGGCGCATGGGCTTATTTGCTTTGCGGCTTGTGGGATCTTCCCGGACCAGGGCTCGAACCCGTGTCCCCTGCATTGGCAGGCGGATTCTTAACCACTGCACCACCAGGGAAGTCCCTCCTGCTACCTTTTGAAAGATTAAGTCCTCATCTCAAAGACAAGACTTTCTGCAAGGGACATGAGAACTACAGTTCCCATCTCTATTCTACTGAGCAGCTCTTAGCTTTGTGATCTATTTATGGATGGCTCCCAACATGCACAAATCCCCCTTAACCAGATGGTATGGATTTGTCTTCCCAACAGTTAATATCAAGTCTTCTTGAATCTTTGTATCTTCACTTTGTGCCCCTTGTTGAGCTAGCAAGTTCCATGTTTGCTGACTCTCTGCTAAATAAAAATGGACTGATTGTTTTCTCTCAGGTCATCTCCTTTAAAATCAAAATAATATTCCTTTGGCATTAGGGTCTGCATTTAGGTCAACAAGTCTTTCTATCCCTGTGATAATTGTATTATGGACCCGACCACCAAGTACCCCTAGGTAATGGCCCTTTCCCTGTGAATTCAACTGAGTCTAGAAGCCTAGAAGACAGAGCTTCCTATAGATGTTTCATCAGATGTGCTTATCTACCCCAAATGTCAGTCACTCATTTTATCCGGTCATGCCTTTCAATAAACCAGATTCTCCTAATGGCCAGACTATGTTGTGACATTTTGTGCCTCATGTCAAGGGCATTCTCACTATCAACCGCCAAAACTGAGGAACAATCTTTACCCCTTTTCTTATCTCTTGTACAGTTATACCTGTAGGGTCTCCCTAACTAGAATATCACCACAGTTTAGGGCAGATTTTAAATGCCCGGACTTTCACTTTTAGGAATCTTTGTATCAGTCATTGGAATGGCTAGCATTAAACTCTACACTCAAGCGTTAACCACTGCAATCTTCATTGTTACGGGGCTGGGGGTGAAGGAATGTAACTTCATCCATTCTGGAGAAGCAACTGATGAAGTAAGACCCTGCCAACATATTGATGACATACTTGCCCTGGCTTGTGGCCTTGTTGTCTGTCATGCAGTCAAGAAACACCTAATGAATGCTTTCTATATTCAGGGCCACTCAACTTCCAGCGACTCTGGTTCTTCAGTGTCATTCCTACCTGCTGCATCTGCTTTCTGTTTTTCTGAACGACATATTCCCTGGCTTTTGTTTATCCAGCTGCTGGGCTAGCTTCTTGTGCCGTTGCCGGCCTCCTGCCTGCCCTGACATCAAACGGACACGGCCAGGTCCTAGATAGGCCTTCCTAACAGAACCAGACTCTTGAACCCTATATCTGCCCCATTTTTGAAACTCTGCCTGTATCTGGGATGCATTGTATTGCCTGGCCCTGACTTGTAGAATCTCCTGGAAATTCAGATCCTGTGATAGGTCTGACTTGCCATATTCTGGTTCTTGTTCCCTGGCCCTTGAAGTCCAGACTCTCATCTTACTGTTGATTCTCAAATGTTTCACCATCTGGCGCTTACTTTCATCAAACAAAAAACAGATTTCTTCCTTCTTGGCTAGCTCTCAAGTAATGTGATACTGAAAAGACAGTGGAAGCTATCCACAATGATTAGAGAAGAGCCATTTAACAGGTTGAAAAGGGCCGTGTGCACGTTGCCCAGGCAGCCCCGAAGGAGGCCCCCTGAGAATTAGGCCACTGCAGAGCACAACCTTCATCAAAATGAACTAACACTCACTGTGCAGCCTACTGAATGTGCAATTGTCAATGGGTTTGGAATCTTCTAGACCTTAATCCAGTGATAACTGTAATAGTAATATGTCTTCATTCATTTATTCAACGAATATTATTGAGTGCCTATTACGTGCCAGGTACATAGTAGCTGTATGTCTATCTCTTTCCTCATAGAGCTTACATTCTAGTGGGGATGAACAGAAAATCAACATTTAAACAAAAATTTACTAAATAATATAATTTTAGAGTTTTAAGTGCTACCAAAAAACTGAAACAAGACAACAGGATAGAGAATAACCAGTGAAGCCACTTTAGGTAGAGTGACCCTGGGGACCCTGTCTGAGGGAGTGACATTTGAACTGAGACCTTAATGATGATAAGGAGACAGCCATGCAGAGATCAGGGGTAAGACCACTCCCAGACAGAGGAAATCTTTAAAACACTGTCCATACATACCCCTGAAATGAACCCAAGAACCAATCCCTCAGCCTCTCAAACTATATTGGGCTATAAAAACAACACATTTTGAGCAATTGAAAAGTTACATCTATTCTTTTTTTTTTTTTTTTTTTTTGGTACACGGGCCTCTCACTTTTGTGGCCTCTCCCGTTGCGCAGCACAGGCTCCGGACGCACAGGCCCAGCGGCCATGGCTCACGGGCCCAGCCGCTCCGCGGCACGCGGGATCTTCCCGGACCGGGGTATGAACCCGCATCCCCTGCATCGGCAGGCGAACTCTCAACCACTGCGCCACCAGGGAAGCCCCCTACATCTATTCTTAAAGTAGCATTTCTTAACTTCTATGCCTCTTCCGTGTGCTTGGGAAAAGGTTCGTTTGTGCCACCCAGGAGCTGGCTGCACTGTATTGCTGTATGCACAGATTTCTGAATATGATGCAAAAGAAACCCTGGACCCCCAAAACATATCATTGCAAAAGTTACATATTTGGATGTGGAGACTCTGAGAGGAAACCATAATTTGTGAAGCCACCTAATGTAGAATAATGCAGTGGTTTGGGGAGGCCAGAAGAACCTGGATTTGAATTCCGGCTCAGCACATATAAATCATATAAATGGGTGACCTTGGGCAAGTTATTCAATCTCTGAACCTCTGTTTCCACAGCAGTAACAATAAAGTTTTTATAAGGATCATAAGGTTAATGTATGTAAAGTGCCTAGTATGCTTATATAGTAAGTCCTCAATAATTGTTAGTTAATATATCATTAAAAATAATTCATATAAATGTTCATTCAAGAATCCTTAAGCTCCTCCACTGAGCTTAGCTCCATTCTGGGCCCTGTGGGAACCACAAAAGAAGTATCAGAAATGGTTTAAGTTGCTCATGTTCACTCAGCTGGCAAGTGTCAGAGCTGAGTTTTTAACCTAGGGCAATCTAATCCAAGCACCATATTCTTAGCCACTGCACTTACTGCCTCTATGTAATTAGAAAGGTGGTAAAACACATGGTCTGAAGATGAAGGAGAAAGTTTGGTGTAGGAAGTAGCCCTTGAAATAAATCTTGGAAAATTATAGGCTCTGCATAGATTGAGAAGAGGAAGATGGTATTCCAGGTGGAAAGGCAAAGCGTAAGACATAGAAGTGGGAACAAACAAACTGACCTGGCTGGTTCGTGTTGGGGAAGAGACCAAAATACGTGAGATCATGAGTCTACCTGTTGGGATGCAAATCAGGCAGCCTCCTTACTAATTAAGCAAATCACCTCATGTTTTTGCTCTTTTCTTGCTCCTCTTAGAGAATTAACTAACCTATTCTTTGATCTCTTTTAGGCTCTTTGAAACCCTTCAGTCACTCTTCTGGTCTGTATTCGGCCTTTTGAATCTCTATGTTACCAATGTAAAAGCTAGACACGAGTTCACAGAGTTTGTGGGAGCGACCATGTTTGGGACGTACAATGTCATCTCCCTGGTAGTGCTGCTGAACATGCTGATCGCCATGATGA
This sequence comes from Tursiops truncatus, assembly GCF_011762595.2. Classification (NCBI taxonomy): domain Eukaryota; kingdom Metazoa; phylum Chordata; class Mammalia; order Artiodactyla; family Delphinidae; genus Tursiops; species Tursiops truncatus. The sequence goes on from NC_047055.1 coordinate 34,420,285, forward strand.
ACAACTCCTACCAGCTTATTGCCGTGAGTAGCTTTGCTCTATAAGGGCGGTTACCTTGGTTTCAGGAGTGGTGACAGTGGCCTGGAGCCCATTGGAAACCCAATGATATAGTCTGTCTGCCTTAGTTATTTTACATTAGCTTTTCCAGCTATTAGATTGAATTATCTTTCCAAGGTAACTCAGTTTGGACTCAGTCCATTGGATCGCAGTAGTCTAGAAGATGTTCTAGTTAATAAGACTTTTTGGTTACCTGTTAAAATTATGTTTAAATCTCTGAATCCATTTTCTTGCCTTAGTAAGAAGAGCTCAGGAGGTATGAGCAGTTTGGCTACAACATATCCCCTCACTAATCTCCAGGGTTGATTGAGCTGATCCAGTTCTCTAGGTGGGAGGGCTTTATCTCCATCTTCACTGCAGACATCTCCCTCCCCAAACTGAGCAGTCCATTGCCAAGGACAGCCTTCTCAGAGAGTGGCTTTTTTTTTTTTTTATCAACAATGTATGAGTAACTGCAGTCCACTGTGGCACGCTCTTAGGTAGAGTCTATCGCTGAATCTTTGACCATCATGTTATCGTTTAGATCAGTAGCGTTTATTACTCTAAACTAGAAATGGCGAAGGTATAGGATATGGGATCAGTCCAAGCTCTGTCCTGGTTTTTGATGTCAAAATGAACATCTAAACTTAGCTTATTTTCTTATGATCTAACTATCATTTCTAGAAATGGAGTATTAGCAAAGAAGTTCTGGCTATCTGAGGTCCTGCTTACTTGAGTATCAGTGAATTTGTATCTTTAGTTGTGTACGTGTATATATATACCATATTTTCCTTACCCATACTTTCTTTATCCATCCGTCGATGGATACTTAGGTTGTTTGCATGTCTTGTCTATTGTGAATAATACTGCACTGAATATGGTGGTGCAGATATCTGTTCAAGACAGTGATTTCATTTCCTTCAGATAAATACCCAGAAGTGCAATTTCTGGGCCATATGGCAGCTCTACTTTTAATTTTTTAAGGAACCTCCATGCTGTTTTCCATAGTGGCTGCACCAGTTTTCATTCCCACCAACAGTGCACCAGGGTTCCCTTTTCTCCATACCCTCACCACAACTTATCTTTTATCGTTTTTATAATAGGCATTCTAACAGGTATGAAGTGATATCTCATTGTAATTTTGATTTACATGTACCTGTTGGTCATTTGTGTGTCTGACTCGATGGTCTTTAATATCCTTGCCAGCTCTGATATCCTATGAGTCTGAGTGTCTACAGATGAATAGGATAGGCTCTCAAGGTCCCTTCTAGGTTGAAATTCTATCTATCTGTTGCTTTTGAAATGGAATATAGTTCAATTTCTTTCTCTCCTTCAAACCCAACTAGGCCAACAACTCTGAAACACTCTATGCTCACTCCTAGCCTGTCTTTATAAGGGGGAAAGGCATAGAATTTCAGGGGCTTATATTTCCACCACTATGCCTACCAGCCAAACGCCCTACTCCTACCGAAGATGGCAATATTCATGCTGAGGCATTTGCCATTTTCTCCCTGGTTGTCTCGCAGCTGACTGTTCCTAATGGCAGAGGAAAAGGGAGATAGGGCTGTAGCGTCTCCTACTGAGCTCAGTGACATTTTGCTAGGAAGGGTAGAAATCTTCAACTCCAGCTCTCTCACTTGCTGTTAATAAGTTGTGTTTGCATGCTACCTACTGTTGCACCTGAAGAAAACACCTCAGCTTGAGAGAGAGCTAGGGGGTGGGGTTTGCAGAGACATGACCTTAATAGGGTCTATATCACATCACACATCTAGAGTCATGACCAACCATCCTGAATACTACCCGCTGCTTTGGGATCCTCTGTTAATGTGTCTTTACCATTTGGAATCGGATCCAGTGGGATCCTGATATTGGGCAACCTGATTCCAAAAATATCTGGTTCTGCTTACATGGCAAAGACCAGCAAGTAGATTTGATTCCACTTGCAACATCTCCACTTCAGTATTAATGCAGTTTTTAGAAAGGCCCAGGTATGAGGGAAAGGTTACAGGAAGGGAAGCCACTGAAGACAAAAATCTCTCCTACTTCAAAAGGTACCACAGGCTGACTCAGTCTAAGCAGAGACTCAGTTACTGACAGGCTTCACTGTGAATCTGTTCACCTGTGCTCTGTGGTCCCCGCCAACATCAGCAGGTGAAGCTGGCCATATTGTATATTATTATTAGTGTTGTTTGCAATTAGCAGTGATTTACTCTCCTCCCTTTATCCTCTACATCTCCCTCAAGCTGCTTATTTCCCTCTGTGACACTTCTTTCAACACATCCACCTTGTCTCTGTCGTTCCTGATGTGTATGCTCCCAGTTCCATCACGTGAAGCTGTCCTTGATACCATTTTAATCAAATTCACCCATATATAAATATTAGGTGGGAGAAACAGACCAGTCCCAGAAAAGTCATTTAACTCAGGCCCTCTTCCTACCCCAACTCACCCACAAAGGGCATCTCTGTTGCCTGAGATCGGTCCTCAGAAAACATGAGGGTCATGATGATGTGTGGTCAAGCTTCACTAAGCAAGTTAATAGGAACCCTCGGTTTCTTTGGCTGCTGTGAAGTGTCCACGCTAATGCTGAGAGCAAGTAAACAGCGCTTGCCTCACTAAGCCACGTCTGCTGGATGGCTTGGGGAGAGGCCATATATGTAGGACTGGTTGTCTCCCTTGAGGTGGCGGCATTTGGAGGCTCAGATGATGGATGGACTCTCCCACTGCGTAAGACAACCATGCAAATGAAGACATTCTTCAGAAAAATACCTGGCGCCGCAAAAACAGCAGGCAAGGCTGGAAGGGGCCACTGCACACCATGGAAGTGCCAAGGAGGGCAGGTGGTCTCCCCGCCTTCCCCTAGTCATCCAGGACCAACCTCAGACTCTCAAAGCTCAGAGAAGAAGGCAGCACTTCACACGCTACACCATGATTTGTAACTAGATAAACAACTGCTATGCACTATTACAGTCCCTGGTGGTTAAAATATTTTCATACTTGGGGCTCCCCTGGTGGCGCAGTGGTTGAGAGTCCGCCTGCCGATGCAGGGGACACGGGTTCATGCCCCGGTCCGGGAAGACCCCACATGCCGCGGAGCGGCTGGGCCCGTGAGCCACGGCCGCTGAGCCTGCGCGTCCGGAGCCTGTGCTCCGCAACGGGAGAGGCCACGACAGTGAGAGGCCCGCGTACCGCAAAAAAATAAATAAATAAAAAATATATTCATACCAGTTGGAAATAGCTGCCACTCCGGCTGTTGCCTCTGGGACACCTCCAGGTCACCTCACAATCCAGCAAGTAAAGTGTAACACCTGGAGCAGCAGGTATTATCCACGCCCCTGCTCCAGTGCTATTGTTGGCGTACATTCTGATTGGTCAGTTTCTCAGTCTGACTATTACTGTGGTGGGTACAGTGCTAAAATGCTCCCCCAAGATTTCCCGCCCTAATCATTAGGACTGTGAATATGATGAGATAGCACACTTGTGATTACGTTGCATTACATGGCAAAAGGGGTTTTGCAGATATAATTAAGGTTACTACTCAGGGAAATTATCCAGGTGGGCCTAATCTGATCACACAAGTCTTTTAAAAGCGGAGTTTTCTCCAGCTGGTAGCAGAAGAGAATGTCAGAGATTTGAAGCACATGGAGGATTTGATGTGTCATTGCTGGCTTGAAGATGGAGTCATGTGGTAAAAAAAATATGGGCAGCCTCTAGGAGTTGAGAATGGCCCCCAGCTGACAGCCTGCATGGAATGGGGACCTCAGTCCTACTACCACAAGGAAATGAATTCTGCCAACAACATAAATGAACTTGAAACAGATTCTTCTCCGGAGTCTCTAGATAACAGCTGAGTTATGCTGACACCTTGATTTCAGTCTTGGGAAGGCCAGTGTGACTGAAGTGGAGTACGCAAAGGGGAGAGAAGTAAGAGATGAGGTCAGAGAGGTAATGGGGGTGAGGGACAGATCATGTAGGGCCGGATAGACCTTTGTGAAGACTTTGGCTTCTTCTCTGAGTGAAATGGGGAGCTGTGGGTTTTAAGCAGAGGAGGTACATGATCTAACTGGCATTTTAATAAGATTGTTGTGGCTGATTGAAAAAAGATGGAATGGTACTGGGACAGAGACAAATTATGAGACCATTACATTGACCCAGACAAGACCTGTTGGTGGCTTAGACAAGGGTGGTCATGAAGGACACAATGAGAAATGGTCAGGTTCTAGATGTATTTCAAAACTAGATCCAGTTTGCTGATGGAGATGTGGGGTGTGAACAAAAGAGAGGAGTCAAGGATGGCACCATGATTTGGGGCCTTGAGTAACTGCAAGGGTGGATTCATCCCTTACTGAGTTGGGGAAGAGTGGGAAAGGAACAGGCTTGGGAGGGGGCAGAGATCCAGAGTTGGGTTTTAGACATGTAGAGTGAGAAATGCCTATTAGACATCTGAGTGGAGATGTTGGGTAGGCAGTGGTTTACAGGTCCAGCAGAGAGGCTGGAGACAGAGATTTGGGAGTCACAGTATGTGCACAGTATTTAAAACCATGGGACTTGGAGAGATCACAACAGGAGTGACTGTGCATAGAAAAGACATCCAAAACTGAGGCCCAGGGTACTCCAATGTTTAGAGGTTGGAAAGACAGAATTGATCATGCAAAGAAACTGAGAAAGAACAACCAGAGAGGTAGGAGAAAAACCAGAGTAGTGGACTGTATTACAATATGTATGGTTCCCCAGTATACTGGTAAAGCCATATGCTGGAGAGTGGTAGAGCCTAGATTTGAACTGAGGTAGTCTAACACCAAGGCCCATGCACAGAACCACTATCCTATCACATTGACACTTACCTTGAGGCCAAGATGCACTGGAAATGCACTTTCACTACAAGGTCTCTAACACATCTTCTTTCCTGCCCCAGTTATACCACCATTCTGAACTGTCCGATCACCTTGTCCTACCAGTTCCTGTGCCTGTAGATTTCATTTAGATAGGAATCACTGACACTTCTTCCAACATAACTGAGTACTCTTAGTACCCAAGACCTGTTGCTTAATAAAACAGAATAAAACATAAACACTGCCGGCTAAGTCATCTAAGGGATAAGTATATCCTCTTCCCAAGTGAAGGAGCTGCTCAATTCAAGTTGTAGAAATTTTATGACATTGGAGCCAAGCCATTTCAAATTTTAATAACTGTCTCTTCCCTTTGGGATGCCCTCAAGCAATCTAGATACCGATTTTTCTCATTGCCGCTTAGACTTTTCCCTGTTGCCAAACCATTGTCTGGAATCTGATCAGAAATTGCTACATTTCACTAACAAGAAAACGAACATTCAGAATGGCAGAGGACATTTTCATAGTCCCCTCCACTCACCCCAGATTATGGGGAACCTATGAAAACCTGCTGATAATCCCATTTCAGTCAAAAATCTACATTTTCTGGTAGGTTCGGAAAAATCCACAAAACCTAGGTGCTATAAATGATATAAAGGTAAAGACACAGTAGATGCCTTCAGGGAGCTTTAAATCTAGAGGGAAGAGTCTGCCTTGAGTAAAATAACAATAGTGCTCTTACCGTGAGTATATAATAGTAGTGATTACAGACAGCATGGGCTCAGGAGTAGTCAGACTGCCTGGATTTGAAACCTGGACTGCCACTTAGTGTAGTTTGGGGCAACTTAACCTCTTTCTGCCTCATTTGACTCCTCTGTAAAATGGGGATGGATAATTAGGCTTTTCATCTGCTGCTTACTCTCAGATCCATTCCCTGTTCATTTCCTGCTCTGCTCTGTATCAGGGAACTACATTCCCCGCAGTCCCTTGCCATTTGTTTCTGTGTGGGTTTGACCAACCAGAAGGTATGAAGAAGAGAGAAGCTAGGATATTTCTTCCCCATCGCCAACCTCACTTTTTGTGGCAACTCCAGCAGCAGCTGTGTTTCCTACGTGGCTCACCTCCAGCTACCACCAGGCATCCCACCCCTCCTTGGCCCCAGCTTCTGCAGGGCAGCCCCATCTTGGCTCGAGCTCCCACCAGATAGCCCCAGTCTACAAGCTCTGGAAACACCACTCACCACGTCTTCCAGTCGTCCCTCCAACTCCAGGGATAAAAGGGGCTTCCTGTTGCTGCTAATCTCTGAGTTGCCTCACTGCCCTCTTCTTGGTTTCTCAGCTCTTCCATCACCTGTGACTACCCTCTGTATTAAATCTCCATGTTTGAAAGGCTTAAAGTGATTTCTGTTTTTCTGGCTACCCCCCAAGCAGTACCTATCTGATTGCGTTGTTGTGAGGTTGATTTAGAAATTACACATTGAGCTGAGCCTTGAGGTCAAATCTGGAAAGACAGAAAAGTGAGGCTGGCTTTCAGATCTCATTTCTGGCAGGGAAATAGCTTGCACACCAGCAAGGATTGGCCTGGTGTTTATGGGGGGGCAGTAAGAGTGTAGGAGCTGGCCTCGCTCCTTTCTACCTCCCATTCTTTGATTCCGCATGAAAATATCTTCAGATGGGAAGGAAGTCTTTCCTGTGCCAACAGGAAACATGTCCCAGCAAGGAGGAGAAGCATGAAGCAGAGTTACATCTCTAGGAGCTGGATGATGAAGTTTAGAGCCTGCCTTTAGAAAAATAATTTTTAAAGATGGGATCTGCTTTTGTGGCTTCCCACATCCCCATGCTGAGCCCTCATGCTGCTGTCTACCTGGCTTAGCACAGCACCCCGGGTTGACTGCCTTACCTTACCCAGACCTTACCTGGACAAGCCCCTTGCCTCTACCTCTAGTCCCAAGCTGAGGTCTTTCTCAGTTTCCTAAGGCTTAGAAAAATCAGTAACAAGAATACAGTGAATATCTGGCATAGATACAAGCCTTTATTAAATCCCAGGCACCTTCTATCTCATATCATTATAACTACTATAAAAAATGGTTCTGAAGAACCTAGAAGCAGGACAGGAATAAAGATGCAGACATAGAGAATGGACTTGAGGGCATGGGGAAGGGGAAGGGTGAGCTGGGCTGAAGTGAGAGAGTGGCATGGACATATATACACTACCAAATGTAAAATCGATAGCTAGTGGGAAACAGCCGCATAGCACAGGGAGATCAGCTCGGTGCTTTGTGACCACCTAGAGGGGTGGGATAGGAAGGGTGGGAGGGAGGGAGATGCAAGAGGGAAGGGATATGGGGATATATGTATACATATAGCTGATTCACTTTGTTATACAGCAGAAACTAACACACCATTGTAAAGCAATTATACTCCAATAAAGATGTTAAAAAAAATAATAACTACCATTTATTGAGCACTTATAATGTGCCAGACACGATACAAAGCACTTTTCATGAATATTTTCTCATTAAATCCTTACAACTACCTGAGGTAGGTACTATTAACAATTCAATTTTATAGGTGAGGAAACTGAGGCACAGAGGTCAAAGTGACTGGCCCAAGGGCACATTCTTCATAAGGGCCCCAGCAGGTCTGTCTGATCCAAAGTAATAATGAAACCATACCTCCTCCTTTCCTGCCTGCATCCCAACCCCTCAGGCCCTGGTGCAAGCCTTCCACACAACCTCAGACTCCCCCCAGCTTCACCCTTCTACTTGGTTCACTGACTCACAAACTCTCCCCTGTCTTCTAACCAGAGGGATCCTCTAAGGAGACTTCTCCTTGTTTCTGGAGACTAAGTGACTTATTCTGTTTTCCTCAGCTGAGATTTCCTGCCCCCCAGCCCCCAACACAGACACACACACACACACACACACACACACACACACACACACGGTCTCCTTTTCTTTCCTTTTTTTTTTTTGCCCACCAGACTTCAAACTTCTGGTTTCTTCTTAGTTCTGTCCCTAATACCCCCAGCCTCCCCAAATGAACAGACAACCCACCTGAAATCATCACACCCACAGAGGGTAAAAAGTTCAGAGCTACGAAGCTTATTGGCATGACAAGAACTCCTCGTTCAACTTACACATCCTGCCTTGGGCCCTCTCAGCCCTGTTCCTTCCCAGACAGCTCTTGGATGCTTGAAAGCCTCACTTGAAATTATATCCACACCAGCAAATGGACTGACTATCCACCCTCCAGCTTCAGGGGAGGAGAGAGGAGCATTCTCTCCGCAAACGCTGCAGGGGGCGCCAAAGGCTGACTTTTCAGACTTCCAGCCCTGCCTGGGCCTGGCCCTCCCCCTGGTGGTCTAACACAGAAATGGATTCCTGTTGATTCTCATCAACACCCACTCGTGGTTTTGTCAGCAAGCTGTCTGAGAGCCCGCATCTGCTGGGGATGAGAGCACTCTGCCTCAGAATAGTGAGGGTTATACTTTGGCAGGTCTCTGCTGAGCCCTGGATGCCTGCCTGCTGCTGCCTGGTAATGATTTTGGTGCCCGACAAAGATGCAAGTGGAAACGGGAAGAGGACAAGTGAAGGGAAGTGGGTTTTCTTTCCCTGTGCTAAAGGACAACCAAACAGGGCAGATGCCTGGGCTGCTTCTCTGCATCCCAGACTCACCTGTCCTGGATCTTCATCAGGAACATCAGTAGTTGTCATGGAGACTCTATCTTGGGTAACTCAAACAGAAACAGGACCAACTATGTAAGTGATGGGTAGGGTCTAATGTCCAAAGAATACCTCTGCTCTTCTGCCAGCTGATTCCTTTACTCCTTCATCCATTCACTTAACAGTAACTATCTCTTGGATGGATAAATGAACGAATTTAACAAATGATTATTGAGAGACTACCATGTACTCTACTACGTTCTTGGCACTGGGGATACAGTAGGTAACAGGGGAGCAAGAAAGATGTGGTCCCTGTTCTCATGGGGTTGACAGTCATGGAACTGCAGTTTCAAGTTTCACTATTTGCATTTCAATTCTTTACTTTAAGACGGCACTTTACCTTTTTCAGGTCATGGATTGCTTTGATAATCTGATGAAGCAAAACATGCATACAATTTAGCATAAATCTCAGAGGACTCATAGACATCCTCCCACTGTCCTGCTGAAATCCCTCACCTTAGGACCTTGTCCCCAGTTATAATGCAAATATGTTTTAAGTTGTTAGTAGGTGACTTATGACTCAGGGTGAGTTCAATCCCTTACTGAGATCAGGTTTTCACGGGGAGCCAAGCGAGTGAGGAAAATATACCTGAAGAAGACTGGAGATAGGACACCAATAAGAGAAAGAGATTGGAGGCACTGGAGGAAAATGTCACCATCATCACAATTTTGCAAAGGATCAGGTCTGTGCAACAGTCCCCAAGCCAAAGGTGCCTTCAACCACTACATAAAATAACAACTATGGATGGACAACATGGAAACAAGCTGAGAAGACCTGGCCTTCCTATGGATTGGTCTCTGAATGTTCTCTTCATAGGCTACAAATAATATTGGTGGAAAAGTCAAATGTCCGTGGCCCAAAGGCCATGGTTGAGGAATGTGTTCTTCTTGGCTTCTGCCTTGATCCTTGTTCTGGGCACCAAGAATCAATTGACTGGAAAGCTATCTGATACAAATGTTCTTTAATTTCTGAGCAGCTTGAGGTTTAGAAACTAAACATGAGATCTGAGTGATTAATATTAATTAGGTCTCTCTCTTGCTGTGGTCACCAGAGCCCTGTGTTGTAGCCCGGTTCAGCGTGAGAGACAGCCTGGGCCAGGAGGTGGCCTTTAGCTACAACACAGAAGCCAAAATACCCCAGAGGAGCCTCGGAGGTTACGACCTACTGCAATACTCTGCTTTTTACTTGAGATCTGACAGCAAAATTACATTATGTCAGCTGTCAAGGTAAATCTGCCTTTGTTTAAAAGAGGAACATAGAAGCGATCTAAGAGTAGAAATGGGGTGAGGGGAGGTAATTATATTTCTCTTTCTTATTCTCCTTTCTTCCACCATAGGATTATCTTGCTTTTTCCTCTGTTCTCTTTCCCAATTTCCCCTGTTTGAACTTTTAGAAGTACCTGGGCCTATAAAACTGTGAACTAATCACAAAGTCTCGATGAGAAATATATTTATCTCAAAGCTGCTCTTAATAAATGTGGCATATTGGGAATCACCCAGAGTGAAAGGAAAGTACGATAGGCCTTCTCATTCATTAGAAAATCAGCGCCAATTATTAAAGAAGTCTTGAATGACTGGAATTAGAATCCTCTCACTGACTCCATCAGAGTTCCCATTGGCCTAGCCCTCCAGACTTCCGGAAGCACAGAGAAGTTTCCATCACCCGATGAATCTTCTAGGAGGTTATGCCACAGTGTTTTTCTCTTGATACTAATGCAGAGATACTTTATACTGGAGTCCCTCCAGTCTTAACCAGGATACATGGTCTGACACATAGTAGGCTCTCACTTAATATCTATTGAATAAATGAACAAAGTAATGATTTTTTTCTAATTCTTTTCTTTATTTTTGGCCATGCCACACGGCTTGTGGGATCTTAGTTCCCCGACCAGGGATCAAACCCGGGACCCCGGCAGTGGAAGTGCAGAGTCCTAACCACTGGACCGCCAGGGAATTCCCAAAATTAATGAATCTTTAATGCATATGACTTCCCAGAACATTTTAAAGTGTGAAAACAGAGCAACTGACAAGCTGACCAAACCTAAGCTTATTGTCCTCTAGCTTAGGGGTTGACGTTTCTTTCTCTAAAGGGGCAGATAGTGGATATTTTAGGCTTTGTGAACTGTAAGACCACTGTCACCACTATCCAATGCTGTTCTTAAAATGCAGACGAAGCCATAGAAAATACATTAAAAAGTGGGCATGGCTCTGTGCCAATAAAACTTTATTTATGGGCCCTGAAATTGGAAATTCATATAATTTTTGTCTCAAAGAATTTTTTTTAAAGATTTAATTTTAGTTTTGGCTGTGTTGGGTCTTCGTTGCTGCACGCGCGGGCTTTCTCTAGTTGCGGCAAGTGGGCTCAGTAGTTGTGGTGCGGGCTCTAGAGCGCAGGCTCAGTAGTTGTGGCGCACGGGCTTCATTGCTCCACAGCATGTGGGATCTTTCTGGACCAGGGATGAAACCCATGTCCCCTGCATTGGCAGGCGGATTCTTATCCACTGCGCCACCAGGGAAGTCCCTGTCTCAAAGAATATTATTCTAACTTTTGATTTTTATTCAACCATTTAAAAATGTAGCAACCATTCCTAGCACGCAGGCTATCCAAAACCAAGTGGCAGGCCGACCATGGTTTGCCAACTTCTACTCTAGTTATTTCAAAATATGTCTCTTTTCTACCTTTGTAGACCGAAGCTCTGTGAAGACAGGGGCTCTGCTTTAGGTTTTCTTTACATTCGCCTGATGCCTAGTAAAATGTGGGACACATAGTAGGTACCCAACACATACTTCTTCACTAATTGATAGGGAGAAGCTTGGGAAAATCTCTGATCTATAGTTTGTCAACCATGTTTTAAAAAATACATAATGTGAGTTTATATCCTTTGCAAGTGTTTAGTGTTTGGAGTTGAATAAATTGTATGGCAATGGGGAGGGGCATTATCTAACTGAAAGGAAATCTGCCTAGATGATGGATTTCATAATTATAGTTAATACCTTGCTTTATACTTTACTAAGCACACTTGCGTATAGTGTCTTGTTTGATCCTCACAAGAACTCTGTGAATGTACGCACGACTATCTGCATGTTACAGGTGAGGAAACGGGTTTCCAAAGGTTGAGACTTGCCCAGGGTTCCATGGCAAGTTTGTTCATTCGTTAATTCATTCTTTCTACAAGGACTTGAGCATCTGCTATGCGTAAGGAGTTAGGTCAGGGTGAACTCAGGCCCAGTGACTCCTCAGGAGGTGATATTTACAAGAAATCTAAAAGGTAGAAGTATGGCCTGGGAGGTTAAAAGGAAGCTCCCGATCAGTGAGGCAGGAAGTTAGACGGCACATGCTATGACAATCTGAGTACGTGAGACTAGTAATAATCCCACATGGGGACAGACCTGTAGATTTTTCCACAACCAGGTGATAAGACACACCTCTCACTTCTTCCCAGGCTCAGAAATGGAAGCCCTGATGGGCTTAGTCTCCGTTATTTCTGAAAACTGCTGGGTGAGCTCAGCAAATCCCCATGCTCACCACCATCTGACTGCCTCTGTCCTCCCAAAGGAAAAGCTTCCTCACTCCCCAACTGCAAGATGCAGGCAGGCAGAACAATCTGTGCCTGCTTGACTGAAAGGTTCTATTTACCTTTCTGGAGACGCCCAGAAAAGGTGACAAGCAGTTCAGTGGGTTTCAGGACTGCCACATCTGCTATGAATGGCGCTACCAGAATTGTGCAGTGTCTGACCTGCAGTGCTGAAAGCAAGAACCCTGCAAATGTCACTTCTGTAGCAGAGAAACTGAAGGAAACAAGCAGGAGAGAAACCGGGGCAGACAGAGGCCCGGCCAAGTGTATATAGAGGGATCTGTTTGTCAAAATCTCGGAACCGTGGTCAGGCTCCGTTTCTGTTTCTGTCATGTAGGAGAAAACATGCTGCTCGTTGTGAAATCCAACTCAGTGCACTTCCCCAAGCGACAGTGTACCTGAGCACTTAAGAGCTATGGTTCTAGAGTCAACTCAATCCAGATTTGAATTGCGGACCACCAGTTTCTAGCTGTGTGTCCTTAGACAAATGTCTTCACTCTGGTGAGCCTTATTGATCAAATGGAAATAGTAACAGAACCTACCTCAGCAGGCTGTTGTGAAGATGATATACTTGAAAACCGATACATAATATTACTGATGCTCCCTTCACTTCATATCTGCCTTTGGCTCTCCAATTCATTCCTTCTACAAAAATCTATTGTACACCTGCTCCACGCCAGGCTTTAGGACTGCAGAACTGAAAAGGACAAAGTGCCTAATTTCAGTGGAATTTTCTTCTAGTGGGGAGCCTAAGAATAAGCAAACATAGGCGAAACAATTCAGGTGATTTGTGGCAATTGGTATGAGAGAAGAGAACAGGGCGCTGTGAGATAGAGTAACGAAGGCACCCGCTCTAAATTGGTGGCTCAGGGAAGGTCTCTTTGAGGAGATGATATTTGAGCTGAGGACTAAGAGATAAGAACAAGCCAGCGCTCTTCTCCTATCTAGGAAAAACACAGCAATTAAAATATAAAAGGGAAAAAATTTCCCCCAATCCCTCATGCCTTCCTTCACTCTAGGGAGGCTCTTGGAGGAGTAAAGCGTTGAGTTGCAATTTAATTGGGGACGTGAGAGAGGGCACAAGGAGCGTTTGTTTCGGGGTATTGGTGAGCCCAGACCAAGGCAGGAGAGTGAGGAACAGACACAGGGATTTGAATGAGGATGCGGAGAAGGTCAGGCTCCCTAGAGCTCCTGATGGGGGAGGGGGTGTAGCAGGTTGTCAAAGAGAGCTTGAGCTTTCCAGGCGTTAGCCCACTGAATCCTGTGAGGGAAGCTCCTGTTTGAGCACTATACCCATAGATAGTAAGTGAACCAAGTGAGTGGCAGATCTGAGTGGAAGCTAGGGTCAGAAGACTTGGATTCTAGAGCTGCTTTACCACGAACTAGATGTGTGACCCTCAAGAAGCAATTTCTCTCTCCAGACCTCAGTTGCCACATCTGCACTGGATAATCGATGTCCTGACAACTTCGCAGGTGGGTGTGAGAATCAAATGAGAGAAAGTATGTTAAAGTGCTTGGGAAAGCGTAAAGCTCTAGATAAATGGAAAGAACTAGCTGTCTGATGTCCCATTCCCAGAGGCAAGCTAAGAGGTTGAACATTTGGCATTTCCTTTTCTGGTCCATTATGTTTGAAACTGGCTAGAAAGGCACTCATGTAGAGAAGACAGTAGCTCCAGAAAGCACTTAGAGAGTCCCCATCCCATGACGGCCAGCACCCCTGGTCAGGAGGGAGGGAGGACAATTCTTTCACCACGTGAGCTCACTGTGGCCTGGGAGTCCAATTAGAGCTTATTTCCTTTGAGAACCACTGAGATATCACAGGAATATTTGTTTGCAGTGACAGAGTGGAGGCCTACAGAAAGCAACATGGTTTATTTCCAAGTCTGAACTAGGATATACTTCTTTTATGTTACCCAGAAGCTTCTACAGTGCTGTTCCTTCTGACCTTGCATAGGCTACGGCATCCTGCTCCCAACTTCGCTCTTCATCCTATTCCTCAATCAAAACTTACCCATACTGTGCTCTACTGAGGCGCCACCTTCCTCATATAACAATGGAGAGTGGCGGTGTCTACTGGGAGAGAACCACATTTTAAAATTTGTATCATCCAATCTCCCTGAGGCCTTTTTTTCTTCCCCCCACACTCCCAGCCCACCTGGTAGTAAGACAGGGAAGACAAGAAGAGGAGAAAAGCTGAAACTCTTCTGCATGACTACAGATGACGTAGTGAGGGACTGAAGAAGCACTGTGATCCTATTGGTTGATTTCATGAGAAATTATGAATTAAAAACTGCCCAAATTTCATTCTGACTCTCAGAAAGTAGATGATTTATTTGAAGGCAACAGAGTGGGTCAGAGGTGGAGTGCGGAGGAGGGAATTCCGGGGATCCAGTGCCCTCACTGATTTGTTTCCTACTTTTCCTGACACGTCCCTTGGAATCAGAGTGGGAAAGATAATTAAGCTCTATTGTTTATAACCTGTGTTGTTTTCATGAGCACACTGTGTTCCATACCCTAAATGGTCTCTAAAGAAAACCCAGACTACTTGTGAGGACTTTGCAGGACCATTTTAGAAGATGGAAAGCAGATCCTTCTGCGTCTCAGGGACCTAAAGCACTGGATCGATTTGCAGTTGTCTTTTGTTCTGCCACTTTCATTGTCCTCAGTACGAGACAGCCTGCTAAAGACAACATGGATGGGCCTGGAGGACGTTATACTGAGTGAAATAAGTCAGAGAAAGACAAATACTGCATGATCTCACTTATATGTGGAATCTTAAAAAAGAAAAAAAAAGAAACTCATAGAAAAAGAGATAGGATTTGTGGTGACCAGAGGCAAGGGGTGGGGGGGAGGGGGAATTGGATGAAGGTGGTCAAAAGATACAAACTTCCAGTTGTAAGATAAGTCCTGGGGATGTAATGTACAAATGACAACTGTAGTTAACACCACTGTATATGGTATATTTGACAACTGCTAAGAGAGTAGATCCTAAAAAGTTGGCACCGCAAGGTATCTATATGAGGTGACGGATGTTCACCAAACTTATTGTGGTAATCGTGATGTATATAAGTCATTATGCTGTATACCTTAAATTTCTACAGTGCTGTATGTCAATTACATCTGACTAAAACAGAAAGAAAAAAATAAATTCTGCAGAGAATGTTAAATAAACATGATCACAGCATCCCCCCCAAAGAAAGACCAGAGAGTGCCAAGCCTGAGTAACCACCAGGCAACCCTCCTTTCCCATTCACTAGTTGAAAGGTCATCTCTTTGGCTGTTCAGTGCACACGTTAAGAATGCCTAGGGAGACTATCAGTTACTAATTCTGCCTTTGTTCCTCCTTCCTTCCCCTGTCATCTCTCCATAGTAGCCCAGTAAGCCAGTTTTTTTCATATTGCTGGGCGGCCTAACAACATTATCTTCAGGGGTGCACAAATTATACCTTCTACCCACTGTCCCAATGACAGAGGGATGTTAGGGGTTGGCCGTGGGAAGACAGGGACAGGTAGGAATGAGGAAGACCTGCTGTTTCATTGCTTTGGCCTGCTGAATACATCTGGACCAGCAGGCGGAATCCCAGAATTAGTGTTTCTGAAAGGATGGTTAACCATCACCTGTGTCAAAATCACCCAAAGAAGCTTGTGAAACAGTGTAGATTCTCGAGCCCCCCCCCATCCCCACAGCATCAGTTTCTGCAGGTCTGAGGTGAGACCCAGGCATCTGCATTTTCGCAAGCACCCCAGGCGAGCCTAATAGCCCCTGAAATTTGAGAACTGCTAATGTAAATAAATCTTGAGTAGTTCATTCGACTTCAATGACTACGCTCAACCTCTCTACTCTTTCTGACTTTTCTTACTATTGCCTCTCGGGGGAAAGTTTTTCTCCCTCCATCTCTGCCTGGAGAAATCCTGCCACTCTCTCCAGGCCCAGCTCAAATACAACCTCTTTTGTCGCTCCTTCCCTGCTCTCTGGTCTCTGTCTGCAAACAGCTGGGATTGCTCATGAAGCAAGGAGACGGGGGACTGGTTGGTATCAGTAATGAAATGTGAGGGGAGTTGGGACCCTGAGGATGGGAGGGCTGGGTGGAGCTAGTGTGTGGGTTCTGAGCTTTGCCCTGAGGTTTAGCACCCGAATTTGTGCACTGGAGCTGAGGTTGTTACAGGGTCTGGAAACTTTGTAACCAGTAAAAAAGTAACACCAAGCCCTTGAGAGATCAGAGCGGCAGTTTCAACCACCTAGCAACATAATTGGGGGAGGGATTAGTGGCCGTTTTATTCCTCGCGGTGGGGCAGGAGGCAGACATAATGGCGGCTCAAAGGACGACTGCAAGTCGTCAGGAGGAAGGAGGACCTGTTTGTAACACCCACTGAGGGGTCTCTTGCAGTCTGGGGCTATTGGGGGCCATCAGTACTAGGGTACAGGAAGTGTTGGGGGCAATGGATGGGCAGGGAGCTGAAGCTGGAGGGAGGGCTCTCTTTTTGACCTTTATGTTTTGCAGCTGAGTTTGTGTGCTTGGATTGAAGTTACCACAGGGCTCTAAACGAGATAAACCAATATCAAAGTAATTCCCAGGAGGCCCCAGAATGATTAAAACAGGAAATTCTAACCACCTAGCAGCCTTGGGGAAGAGAGGCAGGTTGCTGACTACTTAGCAACTGGCTCGGCGCTAGACCACTGCACATGCGCACTAAGTTGGAGGCGAGAGCGTGGCGGGGGATGGTAATTCTCGCTGAGGGCACTTTCTCTACTGCAGGGCCTCCAAGAGGTTGTGGGAGGTCTGGACCACTTCAATATTTTGAAGATCCCTTTCTAATGTTTAAGTGAATGAAAACAAAAATGGAGTTACAAAAACGATGATATATTTTAAATGCTTACATTTTTTTAAAATTGCCCTGAGGCAAAACCACAATACAGTATATGTCTAGGGAGGTCCAGAAATCTGCATTTTTAACAAATGCCCCATATGATTCTGATGCACACCAACATTTGAGAAGCATGCCCTGAATTCCAACAGAAGAAAGCAGTCCAAAGTGAGGTAGACTTCTGTTGAGATGCCAGGGAAATGTATTGTCTCACCTCAACATAGAGTGTGTGTGTCATGGCAATTCGTATTGCTTTCCCATCATAGGGAAACAGAGTTAGTCTTATGCCCAGATGAACTAAGCAGCTACTAGTTAATGGGAAGGATGCCAAAATATCCCCCTCCTCATTATACACCTCCAACCAGCCTGCCAGTGGGCCCAAGACTCCTGGAAGTAGCTTTCCTCCTTAAAGGCTCTGCTCTGCTGTGTCTCTGCCTGTCACTCTTCCTTTGCATTATGTTTTAAAGCTTTCCAATTTGCTAGGACAAGATGGTTGCTGGCAGGAGATCTGAGAGAGTGCATAAGAATTTATCAAAAGCTGGTAGGAAATTGGCCTTGTAGTTTGATTGCAAGAAAAATAACCTTGAGCTCGGATTTGCTGAGGAATGTGAAATTGAACAGACATGTTCACTTGACCTAGCTGTGGCCATGTGTTCAGGATCTGAGCAAGTCAACAACATTTGAGGGTATGATCTACAGTCACAGTACATTACACTGGCACTGCAAAAGGAGCTAAATAGAAGCTCTCGCCTGCTCTATAGGAGCTGACATTATCAAAGGCAATGCAGGACACACACATGATTAGAACATATATGTAAGGCTATGTGTCATTAAGGTCACATCATGGTAGCACGAAAGTCCTGAAAATTTTGGAAACTTGGAAGAGGAAGAACCACAGGCTATGATTGTGTAGGTTATATCTTATACAAAAGCACCCAGGCAGGCGCTGATGATCTCGGAGAATGTTCAAAAGTCATAGCTGGGTATAGAGGGTAGGGCAGAGTGTGGGAAAGGGCATCATCACCAAACAGTGAACATTTTAAAAAGTCAATGTCGGATTTGTCTAACATATAAGGTGAAAGGCTAGCTCCATATGGATGAATGAAAATCTCTTGGGCATCATACATTTAGTGAAGTTTTAGACAACTATGACTACAAAAACCACATCTGTAATCTTACGATTCAAAGTAGATCAAGGGTTGAAAAGAAAACAGATTTCCACATTCCAAATTATAATGTTGTCCATATTATGCACTGCTAAAATCCCAACACCTCTCGCCTAGCAGGCAGTCAATATATACTGTTTGAATGAAAGAACGTCTGAATGAATAAGTATCTTATTCATCACTTTACAGCTCACACTGTTTAACCAGTCCTGCCAGGTGGTCTGTTATTTCCCAGTCTTCAGGATTCAGGTGCTACCTCTGTATTCGAATTGTGTTCTGTGTGGTATTCCCACCACCATTAGAGGACAGTCATTTTGCTATACCCAGCATCTAGCAGAGTACCTGCAACATAGTAGTTGTTCAACACAAGAATCAAAAAGTGAATGGTGAGGGCTTCCCTGGTGGTGCAGTGGTTAAGAATCTGCCTGCCAATGCAGGGGACACGGGTTCGAGCCCTGGTCCAGGAAGATCCCACATGCCACAGAGCAACTAAGCCCGTGCGCCACAACTACTGAGCCTGCGCTCTAGAGCCCGTGAGCCACAACTACTGAGCCCATGCACCACATCTACTGAAGCCCGCACACCTAGAGCCCGTGCTCCACAACAAGAGAAGCCACTGCAATGAGAAGCCCGTGCACCGCAACGAAGAGTAGCCCCTGCTCGCCGCAACTAGAGAAAGCCCGCATGCAGCAACGAAGACACAACACAGCCAAAAATAAATTAATTTAAAAAAATGAATGGTGGGAATGTAAATTGGTGCAGCTACTATGGAGAACAGTATGGAAGCTCCTTAAAAAACTAAAAATAGAGTTACTATATGATCCAGCAATCCCACTCCTGGGTATATATCCAGAAAAGACAAAAGCTCTAATTTGAAAAGATACATGCACCCTAATGTTCATAGCAGCACTCTTTACAATAGCCAAGACATGGAAGCAACCTAAATGTCCATCAACGGATGAGTGGTAAAAGAAGACGTGGTGTATATAAACAATGGAATATTACTCAGCCATAAAAAAGAATGAAATAATGCCATTGGCAGCAACATGGATGGACCTAGAGATAATCACACTAAGTGAAGTAATTCAGACAGAGAAAGACAAATATTATATATCACTTATATGTGGAATCTAAAAATAGTACAAATTAACTTATTCACAAAACAGAAACAGACTCATGGACATAGAAAACAAACTTACAGTTACCAAAGGGGAAGGGAGAAGAGGGGTATATGGGGAGTGTGGGATTAACAGAGGCACACTACTATATATAAAATAGAGGAACAAGTAATAAACTATAATGGAAAAGAATCAATAAAAGAATATAGACATATACATATATATATATATATATGTATAACCAAATCACTTTGGTGTACACCTGAAATGAGCACAATATTGTAAATCAATTATACTTCAATAAAAGTAAAAATTTTTTAAATTTTAAAAATGAATGGATAGGTAGACAATGAATTGATACATGATAAATGAGTGGGAAAAGACTTTTGAGAGGATAATTTGCAATAACTTCTCTGCTAATTATTTACATAGTAAATCCCAATCTGAGGTCACCTGAGCACAAGGGGAATAGAATGGTATCACCTGGGGTTCTTGAGCTGTTTTTTTAAAATGTTTAGCCAAAATCATATCCTCACCTGATTTGAGTAAGTGCAATGAGTGGGCACCAGAAAGCCTCTTAAGCTAAAAAAGAAAACAAACAAAAAAAACAACTATGGTTTACAACTTGGCCCATTGCATGTTTCTATTCTTTGTCAAAATCAGTTAGAAAACTATTTTTTAAAGGACCTAACTGCTTATTGTTTAAAACACATACAAACAAACAAAAAGCTAACTCACACAGGGATTTTAAAAAATTAAAAGCAGTGAGACCATTTCCAGATACCAGGACACCCAGCCCAATTTATTAGAAAATAGCTGAATACGCATAGGAGCTATATCATCATTCTCCCTTTTGAACTTATCTAGAGATGACAAGAATCTAAAGACCCTGTGTTTAAAAATGTGACTCACTTCATTTTAAGAAATACTTACCAAATACCAACTTTATTTCAAGAGCTAGAGAAACATTCCACAGATGAAAGACTGGCTATTCTGGGCCATCAACGGGTAAAATGAAAATTCAAAGTTCGTTTCCGGTATTATAGGCTCAGAAATGTAGGAGAAGGGATCAACAGCTATATAGCTCTTACTATGTACCAGGCAGTAGCCCAGGCATTTTACATTGACTTCTACAACAAATCAGTGTGATAGAGATTTTCCTTTATTTTAACAGCTGAGAAAACCATGACTCAGATTTTGATTGACTGCTCTGAGGACACACAGCTGATAAGTAGCAGAGCAGTACTTCAAACCCTGTTTTGTTTGACTCCAAAACCCCTGCTCTTTCCACAATGGCAGGCTGCATCTCACTATTTCATATTGCCCTTGCCTCCTATCTTCCTCTGCATTACAAGTTGCCTACAACAACATTGTCTCCCAAGGCAGGATTTTAGGGCAGTGATACTTACTAGAGCCATAAGTGTGTCTTAGTTCAAGGTCTTATCAAGGGCATTCAGACCTTTTGCAGGCACACCCTCTAATCAATTTGTAGAGAAAAAAAATCTATGTATCTTATATATTCTTAGGTTGACATCTAGATTATTCATCATAAGTTTAAACAGTTGCAAAGGATGTAATTTCTGGAATATGGTAAATATTGACATTTAAAATAAAACTATCCAATTACTCATTTAAACGTATCCAATGGAATCTGAATACCATAGTGATTTGTTACTCATAACCATGTATTTAAAAAATAAATGGCTAAACTCTTCTTTCTTTAAGGGCAGAGAGTTTACACCATTCCTTGCTCTCCTTGAATTCTTATTTGCATTCCACAACCCCACAGGATTTTACCCCAACGTTATAAATTTTTTGTGTTTTAAAGTCTTTATAAATTATTGATTACCTTATATTTCTTCATAACAAAAGTATAAATTGAATTTTAATTTTTTATTTTCTGTGGCCAGAAGGTAATAAATGTTGAAACATTTCTTCTGAATATCGTTATTATTCAATTATTAGCAGTACAAAACTGCTCAAAAGAACACAAATATAATACAAATTTTGATAAATAACAATTAAGCATAAAAATACATTTTTACTGGAAATGAATGCATTTCTTAAAGATGTTAGTGGGGCTTTTCTTCCAGCTAGTTATTATAGCCACAGAATATTGAGTAATATTCAGGAACAAGATTCAGCATCAATTATATATTTAGTTTCCATTTTTATAAAAGCACTAAGAAAACTTTTTCATATCAATAAGCATATGTGAATGAATAGAGTTTTATTATGTCATTGTCACTCAATTTCCTTGAACTCTGAGTTAATGTCAAAAAGTTATACAATGATTTTTCATATTATTTTTAGGGAATTCCCTGGAGGTCCAGTGGTTAGGACTCTGCACTTTCACTACTGAGGGCCCAGGTTCAATCCCTGGTCAGGGAATTAAGATCCCACAAGCCACATGGTGAAGGCAAAAAAGCTTAAAATAAAAAAATAATATTTTTAGGGACTTCCCTGGTGGTCCAGTAGTTAAGACCCCGCACTCCCATTGCAGGGGGCCCGGGTTCCATCCGTGGTCAGGGAACTAGATCCCGCATGCCGCAACTAAGAGTTTGCCTACTGCAACTAAAGATCCCGCATGCCACAAGGAAGATCCCACACGTGGCAATGAAGATCCCGTGCCACAACTAAGACCCAGCAGAGCCAAATTAATTAATTAATTAAAAATAAAAAGATTGGTTCAACCTCATTAAAAATAATAATATTTTTAACAATCTGAAAACTTGCTTCAGTTCTCTTTAAACATTATTGAAGGCAAGTAATTAGAAACCACATGACTTAGAAAAGGATTTTTACCCAAGATTACAGTCATTCAGTTTCTCAATTCCTGGAAAGTAATACTGTGGTAGGAAACTTCTGAGATGGCCCCCAATGATACCCACTTCCTGATATTTGAATCCTATGCAGTATTCTCCCCTTGAGTGTGGGCTAGACCTATGGACGCCTAACAAATAGATTATGGCAAAAGTGATGTCACTTGAGAGATTAGGTTATAACAATGGCTTTTCTCTCTCACATCCTCGGAGGGAAGCATGCTGCCATTTTATGAGCTGGCTGATGGAGAGGCCCACTCCAGAAAGAACTGAGAGAGGTCTCTGGCCAATATGCCAGCAATGGACTATGGTCCTCAGTCCAACAGCCCACAAGGAACTGAATCCTGTCAACAACCATACAACCATGCAAGCGAGCTTGGAACAGAATACTCTCTCAGTTCACGCTTCTGATGAGACCCCACCTCTGGCCAACAACTGGATTATACCATTGTAAGAGATCTTGAGCCAGAGGCACACAACTTGCCACACCCAGATTCCTGACCCACAAAAACTGTAAGATAATAAATATTTGTTGATTTAAGGTGCTAAATTTGGGGACAAAACCAAAAAGTCTTTACTAAGACTTGCCAAATAATTATTAAATGTACCAGTTACTGTTTTACCTAGAGGCACTTTGTTTAACCCAACATACTAAACAAAGTTCATGGAATGAAAAATAGAAATTTTATTAATTTTAATACAGCTTAATCAATAGAGCATTCTTTATGAAATGCTTTTTTCTTATCACATTTTAAATATAATTTTACCAAAATTTTGGAGCTTCAGATTTAGCAATTGATAAAAAAGATCTGTCATATAACCTAACTAGCAAAGCCAGTCATCATTTCCAAATCAACTGGCTAAATCATATTTCTTTTGTCTCAAAAAGGATGGCTTGGGCTTCCCTGGTGGCTCAATGGTTAAGAATCCACCTGCCAATGCAGGGGACACGGGTTCGAGCCCTGGTCCAGGAAGATCCCACATGCCACGGAGCAACTAAGCCCGTGCGCCACAACTACTGAGCCTGCGCTCTAGAGCCCGTGAGCCACAACTACTGAAGCCCACGTGCCTACAGCCTGTGCTCCGCAACAAGAGAAGCCACCGCAATGAGAAGCCCCCGCACCACAACGAAGAGTAGCCCCCGCTCGCCGCAACTAGAGAAAACCCATGTGCAGCAATGAAGACCCAACGCAGCCAAAAATAAATAAATTAATTTTTAAGAAAAGGATGACTTCATTTTTCAATTCAATAAGTATATCAATACTTATTCCTATGATGATCATTTCACTTGTAAATTCTAGCACTAGGATGGACAAATTAAAATATAGAAGATAGGTAGATGGATAGATAGATAGATAGATAGATAGATGGTAGCTAGAGCATGCAGGCTTCTTATGAGTTTGTCATCTGGATGAAATAAAGTGAGTTCAGTATTTCTTTTAGCCCTATCTTTTTGCTTTACTTTCACAGAATTCTCTCTGAGTGATTTCTTTTTTTTTTTATCTTTGACAATAGCTGGAGAATGGAGAGGTGAGGTTGTTAAAACTGTCATCACTCCTGCCATCCCAGTATAAATTATCTCAAAACTCCAACATCAGCCTGTTTCTAATGCCAAGCCTCACCCTTAGTTTTTTTTAAAATAAATTTATTTACTTGTTTGTTTTTATTTTTGGCTGTGTTGGGTCTTCATTGCTGCGTGCGGGCTTTCTCTAGTTGCGGTGAGCAGGGGCTACTCTTCGTTGCGGTGCACAGGCTTCTCATTGTCGTGGCTTCTCTTGTTGTGGAGCGCGGGCTCTAGGCGCCCGGGCTTCAGTAGTTGTGGCTCGCAGGCTCTAGAGCGCAGGCTCAGTAGTTGTGGCGCATGGGCTTAGTTGCTCCATGGCATGTGGAGTCTTCCTGGGCCAGGGATCGAACCCGTGTCCCCTACATTGGCAGGAGGATTTTTAACCACTGCATCACCAGGGAGGCCCCCCACCCTTAATTCTTAAATGGGCAAAATATATGAATCAACATTTCTCCAAATAAGATACACAAATGGCTGATGAGCACATGATAACATGCTCAATGTCATTCAGCATTAAGGAAATGTAAATCAAAACCAGAATGAGATACAACGTCATACCCACTTGCATGACTACAAAAAAAAACATGAACTGTGATGAGTTTTGGTGAGGATGTGGAAAAATCGGAACTTTTATACATTGCTGGTGGGAATGTAAAATGGTGCAGCCACTTTAAAAAATAGTGTGACAATTCCTCATAAAGTTAAAAGTAGGGTTAGTATATAACTGAGCAATTCCACTCCTAGGTATGTCCCCAAGAGAATTAAAAATATATATCCACACAAAAACTTGCACACAAATATTCATAGCAGCATTATTCATAATAGCAAAGTGGAAACAACCCAAATGACCATCAACTGATGAATAGATTAAAAAGATGTAGTATATCCATACAATGAAATATAATATTATTCAACCATAGGAAAGAATGAAGTATTGGCAGATGCTACAACACGGATGAACCTTGAAAACATGCTAAGAGAAAGAATCCACACACAAAGGACAAATATTATATAATTCATTTATATGAAATGTTCAAAATAGACAAATCCATAGAAACAAAAGTAGATTAGTGGTTGATAGGGGCTCTGGAGAGGGGAGAGAGTGCTGGGAATTGACTGCTAATGGATACAGGGTCTTTTAGGAGTGATGAAAATGTTCTAGAATAGACAGAGGTGATGGTTTCTCAACTCTGTAAATGTATTCAAAACTACTGAATTGTATGCTTTAAAAGATGAGGACAGCAACATTGTTATCTGTGATATCTAAGAAACCACTGCCTAACATAAGGTCATGAAAATTATTCCTATGTATTCTTCTGAGAGTTTATTTTATGGTAACAGCTTTATTGAGATATAATCCAGATACCATAAAATTCATTTTTAAAAGCATACAATTCATGTTGTTTAAGGGTACAAACTTGCAACTAGTAGTAAGTCCTAGAGATCTAATGCACAAATATTTTTGATAACTGTATTGTAATAAATATTACCATGTTTTAACTGTATTGTAATAAATATTACCATGTTTTAAAAATATTTTTGATAACTGTATTGTAATATAATTTCTTTCTATGGTAATTCCATATATTTTGTTTTCATGTAGCCCAATTTATCTTTGAACTACTTGAAATTATTTAACTAACAGGAACGCAAAAGAGAGGATGAGTGTTAGTGCTCTTTGTTATATATTCATTTTATATATTTAAAGTAGAGTTATGTGTGCATATAAAATTTATTACTCTAATCATTGCAGCAACTCTTCCAATTCTCAAGTAACTTTGGGAGGAATTTATAATTTTACAATGCCTTAATAAAAGATGTTTCAACATCTCAAAAAAATGGTAATATATGTGCTTCTTTATTAACTCATGAAATAACAAAATCTAGCATTGAGTCTAATAAGTACCTTAAATTCAACCTAGAGCTTCGTTTTCCTTTTGAACTTGTTACTCACTTAACCCAAAGCCATTTAGTCCCTCCTAGAGAACATAGAGGTATACCTGATTTATCCATTAAGAGCTGGCTAACGGCTGTTCAGATACAGGCAATGGGAATCTCAGAAATCAACAGAATCCTCTACTTCAGTGGTTCTTTACCATTTGGGGGAGGGCAGATTCCTTTGAGAATATGATGAAAGCCCAGAAAAATGCAAAACACCCAATATTTCACATACAATTTTAATACATTTATTGACTTCGTTAACTTCATCCATAGAACCAGGTTTAAAAATCCCTATTCTGTGTGGTGCTGTTTTTGAACATGATCTGCTAATCCTTTAATATCATAGCTAAGCACTGTTACATTGGAGAGCAAAGTGAAAGCCTTCATAGAATATCTGAAAGGCCAAGGAGCAAATTCTAGGTTTCACTGACTGAATGTTCACTCAAAAACCACCCCAAGACAAATACTGTAAGGCATAGCTCTCCTTTTTAAGATCTCATGTGCTAGTAAAGAAATATTTTTTTCTCCCTTACACTGTGCACTTTTGACAGTGGAGACTATATTGTCTAACCCTCTTATTTGGCATTGTTTTAAGTTAAAAGTTTGTGGATATAAGTCACAAGTTAATGTGGCCTCTGAAACAAAGCTCTTACTGCTGTATACATATGATGGGGCCCAAGAACTTATTTTTAGAACATTTGAAAGTAAATCACCAATATCACACTTTTCACACAAATATTGTCGTATATATTCAACTACATTATCACAGTACCATATCTCACTCAAGAAATTTAACATTGATACACTATAATTATAATTTGGAGTCCATATTTAAATTTCCCTTGTCTTTTCAAATGTGTCATTTACAGATGATAAACTGCAAGAACATTGAAGATGTGTCACTATGCACACACAGAGCCACTAGCAAAGAGTGAGAGACTTACTGATTCAAGGCATTTAATGAAATCCCTGTGCAATCATTATCTGACTACGAGGCTAACAGAGACTTCAATGGCTGCACATAACAAAGAATACAGATTTTACAAAATCAGTCAAGGATAGTCACTAAACAAACACTAAAAACCGAACTCTAGAAGAAGGGGATCAGATTTCCAGAGTAATCATATTAAATTGTTTAAAATGTCTAGTTTCAGCAAAAAACTACAAAACATACACACACACACAGAAAGTATGGTCTGTACACAGGAAAAAAGATGTCATAGAAACAGTCCTTGAGGAAGCCCAGATGTTGGCTTTGGTAAAGACTGAACCAGCTATTTTAAATATCTTCAAATAACTAAAGGAAAACATCTAAAGGATTAAAGGAAAGTATGAGAATGATGTCTCACCAAATAGAGAATATTAATAAAGTGACAGAAATTATTTAAAAAAATAATCAAATTGAATTTCTGGATTTGAAAAGTGCTATAACAGAATGAAAAATTCACTAGAAGGGCCTAACAGCAGATTTGAGCTGGCAGAAAGGATTAGCAAACTTGAAGATAATTCAATTACCATTGTCTAGACTGAGGATCAGAAAGAAAAACAGGATGAATAAAAATGAACAGAGCTTAAGAGACCTGTGAGACACCATTAAATGGCCAACATACACATAATGGGAGTCTCAGAAGTAGAAAAGAGAAAAAAAGAACAGAAAGGATATTTGAAGAAATAATGAGTAAAAACTTCTCAAAAATAGTCTACACATCAAGAGCTCAAATATTTCCTAGTAGGATAAACACAAAAAAATTCACTTCTTAGTCAACCTCTCAAAGACAAAGAAAAAATCTTGAAAGCAGGAAAATTAAAAGATAACTGATTTCCCATCAGAAACAATGGGCACTAGAAGTCAGTGTGATGACATATACAAAATGTTTAAAGCAAAAGACTGACAACCAAGAATTCTATATCCAGCAAAAATATCCTTAAATGAGGGAAAAATAGACATTGTCAAGTACACAAAGACTGAGAGAATTAATGGCCAGAAGACCAGTCCTACAAGAAATGCTAAAAAGAGTTCTTCAGGCTGAAATGAAAGAACACTAGAGAGTAGGAAGAAAGAAAGAAAGAAAGAAAGAAAGAAAGAAAGAGCACCAGAAAAGGTAATTGCATAGATAAATATAAAAGACAACACAAATCTTATTTGGGGGGGAACTTTTTTTTCTCTCTAACTTGAATAATTAACTGCATAATTCAATAATTATACAAGTGTTTTGATGGGGTTATAATGTATAATATATAAAGGAACAGTTTGTATATCAGTAATAGCACAAAGGAGGAGGGAAGGAATGGAGCTATATGGTTGCAAAGTTTTTACATATGATTGGAATCAGGTTGGTATTAATCCAAAGCAGATTGTATTTTAAGATGTCAATTGTAATCCCTGAGCCAAGCACTAAGAAAATAATTTTTTAATATAGTAAATTAAACAAGAGAATTAAAAGGTATATTAGAAAATATCTATTTAACACAAAAGAAATCAATAATGGAGGAATAGAGGAACAAAAAAGACATGCAACATATAGAAAATGGCAAAATGGCAGATGTAAATCCTACTTTATCAGTAATTACTTTAAATGTAACTAGATTAAGCAAACCAGGTAAAAGGCAGAGATTGCCAGACTCTGTATAAGAGACACACATGTTCTAACTGTATGCTGTCTACAAGAGACACATTTTAGATTCAAAGATACAAATAGAATGTAAGTAAGAGTGGGAAAAGATATATGATGCAAACAGTAACCAAAAGAGAGCTAAGTGGCTATAATAATTATCAGACAAAATAGAATTTAAGACAAAATTTGTTACTAGAGAAAACAAAGGACATTTTATAACTATAAAAAGGTGAATCTATCATGAATATTTAACAATTATTAACACATTTCCACCTATCTACAGAGCTGAAAAATACATGAAGCAAAAACTGACAGAACTGAAGGGAGAAATAGAAATTTAACAATAACAGTTGAAGAATTTATTACCCCACTTTCAGTAACGGACAGAACTAGATAAATGACCAAAAAGGAAATAGAATACTTGGACAA
The DNA here is from genome assembly GCF_011762595.2 of Tursiops truncatus. Taxonomy (NCBI): domain Eukaryota; kingdom Metazoa; phylum Chordata; class Mammalia; order Artiodactyla; family Delphinidae; genus Tursiops; species Tursiops truncatus. The sequence goes on from NC_047055.1 coordinate 34,448,967, forward strand.
CACTATAAGCCAACTAGACCTAATGGACATCTATTTATAGAACATGTCATACAACAACAGCAGAATATATGTTCTTCTGAACTGCACATGGAATATTCTCCAGGATAGATTATATGTTAGCTCATAAAATAAACCTCCCTAAATTTTTTAAAGGATTGAAATAATAAAAAGTATGTTCTGCAAACATACTTGGGAATATAATGAAATTAAATTAGATATCAAAAACAAAATAAAATTTCAGAAATTCACACATAAATGGATAGTAGAGAAGACACTGCAAAATAACCACTAGTTCAAAGAAGAAATCACAAAGGAAGTTAGAAAATACTTTGAGATGAATGAAAGGGAGAGTACAGTATATGCCAAGCTTCCTCAGAAACATTTATAATTGTAAATCTTATGTTAAAAAGGAAATAAGATTTCAAATCAATAACTTAAATTTCTACCTTTATGAAACTAGAAAAAGAACAGCAAACTAAATTCAAAGCAAGCAGAAAGAAAAACATAGTAAATTGTTTATTAGTAAAATATTTATAGATTTAGCTCTCCATATTTAAGTCATGACTCATTTTGAGTTAACTTTTGTATTTGTGTGAAGTAAGGATCAAGGTTCTTTTTCTTTTCTTCTTGTGGAAGTCCAACTATTCCAAGACAATTTGTCGAAAAGAAAAGATTATCCTTTCCAAGTTGAATTGCCTTGACACCTTTCTTGAAAGTCAATTGCATATATGCATATGCATGCATTTATTTCTGGACTGTCTTGTTTTGTTCCATTGATCTTCAATGCCAATTTGTTCTTTTTCAAAATTAACTACTTTACATCTTTTGTATTTATATATAAATTTGAGAAGCAGCTTGTCAATTTCTTCAAAAATGCCAACTGAGATTTGACTGAAATTGTATTGAATCTCTAAATCAATTTGGAAAGAATTGCCATCCTAACTATATTTAGTCTTCCAATTCATGAATATGCTGTATCTCTATATTTATTTAAGTCTTCTTTAATTTATCTCAGTAATCTTTCACAGTTTTCAGTGTTAAAAAACATGTATATTTTTGTCATACTTATTCCTAAGGATTTTATATTTTAAATGAAACTGTTTTTAAATTAATATTTCCTCATTGTTTATTGTTGCTATATAGAATATGACTGATTTGTATCTGGTTCTGTTTGACAGATTTTTTTCTTCTCATTATGTGTCATATTTTCCTGCTTCTTGGCATTTGTGATAAATTTTTATTGGATACCAGACATTGTGAATTTTACCTTATTGGGTGCTGGCTATTTTTGTATTGTTTTAAATATTCTTGAGCTTTATTCTAGAAATAGTTTGATCCCACTGAGGCTTGCTTTTAAGCTTTGTTTGGCAGGACTAAATACACCTTTAGTCTAGGGCAGTTCTGTACAATAAAAATTTTATGCAAGTCACAAATATGTGCCACATATGTTACATTTTCTAGTAGCCACATTAAAATATAGTGAAGAGAAACTGGTAAAATTAATTTTAATTATATATAAATACATTACATATATATTATATTGATACCCAAACCAGAAAAAACAGTACAGAAAATTAAAAGTTATAGACCAATATCTTTTATGAACATAGACATGGAAATCCTCAACAGAGCATTAGCATATTGAATCCAGCAATGTATAAAAAGAACACACCATAACCAAATGGGATTTATCCCAGGAATGCAAAGTAATCCATTATATTAATAGTCAAAAGAAGAAAAACCCTATGATCATATCAATTGATGCAGAAAAAGTGTCTGACAAACTTCAACATACATTTATGATTTTTTAAAAAAAATGTCTTGGCAAACTTGGAATAGAATGTAACTTGCACAACCTGAATCACAGAACCTACAGCTGACTAAATGGTGAAAGACTGAAGGCTTTCTAAGATCAATTAAAAATGTATATCTGCTTTCAGTACTTCTATCCCACATTGTACTGGAGATCCTAGACAATGCAATAAGGGAAGGAAAAACATTAAAGCCATACAGATTGGAAAGGAAGAATAAAACTATCTCATGATTCTGTATAAAGAAAACCCTAAAGAATCTATTAAAAACTTGATAGAATAAAAAAATGAATTTAGCAAGGCCACAGACTACAAGGTCAATACACAAAAATCAACCATATACTAACAATAAACAATTGGAAAGAAAATTTAAAAGACACTACCATTGTAAATTGTTGCAAAGGAAATGTAATACTTAGGTATAAGCTTAACAAATCATTATAGGACTTACACAGTAAAAACTACAAAACATGGATGAAAGAAATGACATACTCTGTTCATGGATTGGAAGATTCAGCAGAATAAATATGCTTTCACTCAGCATAAGGTTTTCAAGGTTCATCCATGTTGTGGTATGTATCAATACTTCATTCCTTTTTAAGGCTGGATAATAATAATAATGTACCACATTTTGTTTACCCTTTTATCAGTTGATGAATATTTGGGTTGTTTCTACTCTTTGGCTATTATGAATAATGCTGCTGAACATTTGTGTACAACTCTTTGTGTAGAATGTGTTTTCATTTCTCTTGGGTATGTAGCAAGGAGTGAAATTGCTGGGTCGTATGGTAACTCTATGTTTAACCATTTGAGGAATTGCCATATTGTTTTCCAAAGTAGCTGCACCATTTCACATTCCCACAAGCAGTATGTGGATCTACAGATCCTCACCTACACTGGTTATTATTTGTCTTTTTAAAATTATTATATCTATCCTAGCAAGTATAAAATGGTATCTCATTGTGGTTTTGATTTGAGTATACCTAATGACCAATGATGTTGGGCATCTTTTCATGTGCTTGTTGGCCATTTGTATGTCTTCTTTCTGGAAATGTCTATTCAAGTGCTTTGCCCATTTTTAAATTGGTTTATTTGTATTTTTATTGTTGAATTATAATTGTTTTTTATAAAGGCACAAGTCCCTTACCAGACATATGATATTTAATTACTTTCTCTTATTCTGTGGGTTTTCTCTTCATTTTCTTCATGGTGTCCTTTGAAGTACAAAGTTTTTAACTTTGATTAAGTCCAATTTGACAATTTTTTTCCTTTTGTTCCTTGGCTTCTGCTGTCATCTCTAAGAAACCATTGTTTTACCCAAGGTCATGAGGATTTACTCCTAAATTTTCTTCTTAAAGTTTTATAGTCTTTATCTATTAAATTTAGTTCTATGATTCATTCTGAGTTGAATTTTGTATGTGGTATGAGGAAGGAGTCCAACTTCATTCTTTTGAATGTGGATGGACAGTAGTCCCAGCAAGCCCAACTGATTGCCAAAGGTGCAAAAGCAACTCAGTGGAAGAACAATAGCCTTTTCAGCAAATGGATACCCACAGGCAAAACAAACAAACAAACAAACAAAAAATCCTCCATGTAAACTTCACTCCTTAAGCAAAAATGAGCTCAAAGTTGATCATAGAGCTAAATGCAAATCTTACAACTATAAAACTTGAAGAGGAAAACATAAGAGAAATCTTCACGACCTCGGGTTAGGTAAAGAGTTCTTAGACATAATACCAAAAGCATAATCCATTAAAAATTTGATAAATTTGACGTCATTGAAATTAAGACACTTTACTCTATGAAAGACACCATTAAGTAAATGAAAAGATAACACGCAAACTGAGAGAACACATTTGCAATTTACATTCCTGACAAAGAGCTAGTATCCAGAATATATTTTAAAACTATCTAAGTCCACCTGTAAGCAAGCAAAGTACCCAATAAAAATGGGCAAAGGATCTGAACAGACACCTCACCACAGAGGATATCTATATAGCACATAAGCATATGAAAAGATGCTCAACTTCATTCTAATTTGGGAAATGCAAATTAAAATCATAATGAGATACCACTACTTAATCTGTTAGAATAGTTAAACTTTAAAAAACTTGACAAATGCTAAGAAGGATACAGAGCAAGTGGTGAGAATGAAAGATGGTATAGCCACTCTGGAAAAGAGTTTGGCAGTTTATTATAAAGTTAAATGTACACTTACTTCATGATCCAGCAATATCACTCCTAGATATTTAAGCCAGGGGAATTAAACTTATGTTCACAGAAAGACCTGTATGTGAATGTTCACAGCAGCTTTATTCACAATTATTAAAAACTGGAAACAACCCAAATGTTCTTTAATGGGTGAATGAATAAGCAAACTGTGGTACATCCACACAACAAAAAACTACTCAGCGATAAAAGGGAATAGATTATCGATACATACAAAACCAGATGAATCTCGAAGATATTAATGCTGAGTGAAATAAGCCAGTCCCAGAAGGTTACCTACTGTATGATTCCATTTATATGACATTTTGGAAAAAGTAAACTAAAGGAATGGAGAATGGAGCAGTGGTTGCCAGGGGGGGTTCGAGAGAGTTTGATTACAAAGGGACAACATTATGGAATTTGGGGTGTTGATGGAACTGTTGTGTATCCTGATTGCGGTGGTGATTACATTAGTCCTTCCAGGTCTTAAAACTCCTAGAAATGTATGCCTGTGTGTGTGTGTGTGTGTGTGTGTGTGTGTGTGTATGTGTGTGTGTGTGTGTATCTTAATTATGACAGTGCTTACACAGGTATATACACTCATCAAAACTCATTGAACACTTAAAATAGATGAATTTTACTCTGTGTAAATCATACGTCAATAATGTTGATTTTTTAAAAAAACAAAGTCTCTCCACACCAATCCTACTCCTTAAAAATAACTACTAATGACAATTTAGCGTGTACCTCTCTAGAACATGTAAGCATGTAATATAAAGGGGTTTTCAGTTGGATAAAGGGTATCATTTTACACAATATATATTGCTCTTTATCTTGCTTTTTTCACTTAGAGGTCTTATAAATATATGGACAAATGCATATATATGATATGTGTTTCTACATATAAAATGTTGATAGAGCTACTATATTTTTTAATAGTTTGATTATAAGTCATTTTGTGGATGTGACATCATTTATTTAAGCAGTCTCCCACTGTTGGATATTTAGGTTGTTGCCAGTTGTTTTGCTCTTACAAGCTGCAGTGCTAGCGGACAGCCCTGCGCATACATCTTTTTGCAAGTATATGGATAAGATAAATTTCTAATTGTAGGATTACTGCATCGTAAGGTAAGTGTAATTTGAATTTTTATAGCTACTGACAGATTGCCCTCTGTAGAAGCAAGTAGAACTTTGAGAATGAGTCAGGGGTGCATTTTGCATTTTCCCATCCCAAATCACTGAACTTCTCTCTTTCATAGGATCATGCCGATATTGAGTGGAAGTTTGCAAGGACGAAGCTCTGGATGAGTTACTTCGATGAAGGCGGCACCTTGCCACCTCCTTTCAACATCATCCCCAGCCCCAAGTCATTTCTATACCTTGGTAACTGGTTCAACAACACCTTCTGCCCCCAAAGAGACCCTGATGGTAGACGGAGAAGGCACAACTTGAGAAGCTTCACAGTAAGGCTTTTAAAAATGTTTCTTTGTAAACACAACTGTTTTCTCCTTTTCCTCCTTTGTAACATTCCCTATCTTGAACATCTTAAAACTACTCCAACCTACAGATGCTTTGGGGGTTTTTCAGGCAGTAGCTCCTGTGTCATGTTCCAGTCCTAACGTTTAGAAATATATTCGAGTGGATGGGCTGCTGGGAGACTGCTGATGTAACCTCTCTTGTCCGTTTTCAATGACAGGAACGCCATGCTGACAGCCTGATACAGAATCAACATTACCAGGTAAAGCTTCTTCATAGGGACTAAGCACAATAGTTCTTGGTCAGTTGTGTGAACTTGGACAAATTACTTACCCTCACTGATCCTCAGTTTCCTCGTCTGTAAAATAAGGATGATAAAACTTAAACTGTAGTTGTGAGAACTGAGTGGCGAGTATGTATATATGGTTGTGTGTTTGTGTGTGTGTGTGTGTGTCCTGGCACAGTGCCTGACACATTGCATTAAGTGGTAGCTATCGTCAACACCATTACTAACACAAAGCAGGGTGACTATGTGTATACCATTCCCAGAGGCTAAGTTAAAAGAGGCCACCCCTGTAAAGGAGAAGTATAGATTGCCTCTAAGAAAAAGTATCTTGATTATGTAATTAGTGGACACTGAAATCATCAGACTCTGTGACACTGAAGAATGACTTTCTCAACTTTATAAAAGGAAGAAAAACTCTCATCTTACTAGGAAGGTTCAAGTTTAATCTAGCCTGGAGGGAAAGGATATTGACTGTGACCATTCAAGGATTATTCTGCTCTCATTATTCCATGAATGTGTATCCCTGTTTACCTTATGCTTGGGTGGAAAATTTTCCTTTCGGGTAAATTTGATCTCACTGGCCCACTCTGCCACCAAATTTGGACACATAATAAATTCTTCATTTATCCAATGGACTTAACTGGGGGGTTTTGTAGAAAATGCCTGGATCCTGTGAGGATTTTCCAATGCAAAGACAGTCTAAGTGTATTTTATTTCCTGTGTATGTTTCTTATTTTACTGAGAGTCCAAGAAGGAAACTGAATGCTTCTTCATGTTTTTGTTTAAATTCCAGGAAGTTATCAGGAATTTAGTCAAAAGATATGTGGCAGCTATGATAAGAAATTCCAAAACAAATGAGGGACTCACAGAAGAAAATTTTAAGGTAATTTGATCATAAAGTGGTTTAATTCTTCATTCACATTCCTTAAGCATCATTTAATCTTCACAGTGTTTGAGGTTTCTGGTGATGGAATTTCAACAGCCTGTAATACAGCAAAACCAGCTACAATTCTTATTCTCTCTCTTAGAATAGTCTGTCATCCAGTAGATGGATAGATTTTTACCAATGTCTGTCACACCACAATCAGCTTTATGAATAATAAAAATATACATTCTTTTAATATTCTGGGTTTTTCTCAGTATGGGAATTGAGTGCTTTAAATGATATGGCATGGGTGTGTGATGAGAAGAAAGATAGCGAAGGGAAGATGCCTAGAGATTTAAAGGCCTTCTTTAAATAAGATAAAGACAAAAATTCTATTATTAAATCTAACATTTATGAAACCCTACCATTACACATTTTTGGCTGTCACATTGGGATGCTATTGGCATCTAGTGAGTAGAGACCAGGGTCGTTGCTAAAAATCCTACAATGCACAGGACAGCTCCCTACAGCAAAGAATTACCACACTCAACATGTCAATTGGTTGAGAAACCCTATCCTAGAACACAAATATGTTTTCTAAGGCACATAAGAAGGCTGTTATCCTAATCCATAGACATAACTCATCAATTGAGGGCCTGCTATATGCCAAACACTCTGCTACGTGCTGGGGCACAGTCATGAGCAAGATATAACCAGCCCCTACTCTCTCGTGGAGTCACACACAATAATAATAGAGGCGAATGACTGAGTATTCTAACAGGATCAACACAGGGTGCTGTAGAGACATAGAAACGGGGGGACACCCAACTGGGACTTGGGGATTCGAGGCAGGCTTTCCAGAGGAAGCCATGTTTAAGCTGAGGTTTGAAGGAGGAGCCAGATAAAAGAGTTGGGGAGAAGAGTGTTCCAGACAGAGAAAACAGCACGTGCAAAGGCCCAGAGGCAAGAGAGAATATGTCCATACAGGTGGACAGTAAAGAGCCTGGGGAAAGAGCAGGAAGGAATGAAATGGGAGAGATAGACATGTACCAGACCTTGAAAAACCTTGTAGTCTGTGGTATGGCATTTTTCCTTTTTCCTAAGGTCAGCGACAAGTTACTAAAAAGTGTTAAGCAAGAGGACGACATGATCAGATATAAACTTTTCAAAGATGGTTTTTAAAAGCGTGATCTAGTATCTAGGCAGCCAGTTAGAGATAGAAGACATTTCACAGGCACTTGAATAAACAAGGTCCCCTGGCCCAAAACAGCAGTCTCATCTCCTGACATTCCACTTCCCTAGTTTTATTCCTGAGAGTCCTAAAAGCTTTTTCCTCTTCAGTAGTACTTTTTTTTTTACATCTTTATTGGAGTATAATTGCTTTACAATGGCGTGTTAGTTTCTGCTTTATAACAAAGTGAATCAGTTATACATAGACATATGTTCCCATATCTCTTCCCTCTTGCGTCTCCCTCCCTCCCATTTAGATTCCAATGAGAGCCCTACTCAAATACCCTCATTGTTGGTTACCACTTCAGTCTGTTGGCGTGCTCCTGATAGGTTCTGAAATCAACTTTACCAACTGCACATTTTTTTCCCAATGGCCCGCTCTGCCCACAGCATTGTTAATATGTTCTTCTTGTGCTTGAATAATGTGAGATTCTTCTGGTAGCTCATGTACCTTGTGATTTGCAGTGAGGCAAAACCTGGAACATTCCGAAGGATGCCCAATGTGCCTATTTTGAACTAAAGACCAAGCTTCTTAACATAACGTGTCTTCTCTCTTGCCCTAGGAATTAAAGCAGGACATTTCCAGCTTTCGATATGAAGTGCTTGACCTCTTAGGAAATAGGAAGCACCAAAGGAGAAGTTTTTCCACTAGCAGCACTGAACTCTCTCAGAGAGATGATACCAATGATGGCAGTGGCGGGGCTCGGGCCAAATCCAAGAGCGTCTCTTTCAATTTAGGCTGCAAGAAAAAAGCCTGCCATGGGCCACCTCTCATCAGGACCATGCCAAGAGTTGGTGGTGCCCAAGGGAAGTCAAAAGCTGAGTCATCAAGCAAACGCTCCTTCATGGGTCCCTCTCTCAAGAAACTGGGTCTCCTATTCTCCAAGTTTAATGGTCATATGTCTGAACCCAGTTCAGAGCCGATGTACACAATTTCTGATGGAATCGTTCAGCCGCACTATATGTGGCAGGACATCAAATATTCTCAGATGGAGAAAGGGAAAGCAGAGTCCTGTTCTCAAAGTGAAATTAACCTCAGTGAGGTAGAATTAGGTGAAGCCCGGGGCGCTGCTCAGAGCAGTGAATGCCCTCTAGCCCGTTCCAGCTCTCTTCACTGCGCATCCAGCATCTGCTCCTCAAATTCTAAACTTTTAGACTCCTCAGAGGATGTATTTGAAACTTGGGGAGAGGCTTGTGACCTGCTCATGCACAAATGGGGTGACGGACAGGAAGAACAAGTTACAACTCGGCTCTAAGTCAAGCCAGTATCACCTGTTCTGGAACTCAGAAAATTTCTAATTTCTTTGCTCTCAGAGGTGACATAGAATATGATTCCCTCACTGCCCCCCACTAGACAGGAGAGTGAAACTCCTCTTGTTTTCACCATCTTTTATAGCCACATTCTTCATTTTTTGTTCTTGTTATTATTATTACTATTATTTGCTTTTTTATACCTACAAACACTAAGTCCATTTCAAAACCAACTGAAGGGGTGTTTGCCCCTAATCAGCAGAGGTGCAGTCGGGTGCTTAACCCTTTGGCTTTGCTTTTCTTACCCTTGCTTCCTTGAAGCTCCAGGTGCCACTTTGCTACTGTCGCTGCCGCACAGATTCCTGACCTTCCTCAGGATCTCACACCATTTCCCCACAGGGCTGAGGGCTGTGCTCAGCAGTCCCCACCAGCTATCAGATAAGGCAAACTAACTTGCCTATCTTTGTTGCCCTTCAGTGCTCCATGCTGCCCATTCTGGTTCAATGAACAGCATCAAAGGGAAACTGAATAGACTCCAAAGAACTGTCAGCTTGTGGTTTCTAGGTATAACTGGACTTCGTGTTGTTTTTGCTTTTAAATACTACAACTTCTCCTTATCATGGGGGCTGTTGAATTTGTTTCTTAAAGATTTGTGAGTTTCCTAATGTATGCCAATGAATATTTACCCCATAGTATATGTCATATCTAATAAGTTAGTGAATTCCTTTCCTGTGTTTGTGTGTTTCAGTTAGCTTACTACATTTTAAAATTTGATAGTATCGAGATTAGTATTTAGGATATGTACTGTTTTTTAAAAACTTCTACTGTACTCTAATCAACAGTCACTACATCTCACACATTGGCAAGAAAAAATAATTAGCTGGTATATTTATAGGGTCCTATCTACTGTTGATAGTTTTAATCATCACTGCTATCAAAAGCATTTCTAAGATAAAAGCCTGGATTTGAAAATATTTTTTTAACAGAAAAATGACATCTTGTTGAGGTGTCAGAATCTGAAAACAGCACCTTCATTTTAATTAATTGCTTTCTGATAAAACAACAACAACAAAAAAACCAATTTTAGGTCTAGATAACTTGGTTCAAGTTGCAGTTTTAATGTTCAGTGGGGGAAGTGGAATTGCGTGTGTAAACTCATGTTAGATATACAACATAACAACCCTAGTGAATTCATGGAACTATAGACATGATCCAAATTCTACTGTCTTCAAAGAAAATTGCATTATACATCAAAACAAATTATTTTCCACAGCTTAGGAGTACCTCATCAGAACACATAGGTAAATGTTAAAAAATGAAGCCCATAATGCATATGGTCACCATGTTAGATCCATCAACTGATTACCTGCTAAACAAGGGCGGTTCTTCCCAATGTTAGCACAAAGGTATCCCCAACTTACACAATAACACATGACCTGAAATAGCCCAAGGTCTGGGTCCTGGTGATTAAATTAACGGGTAGCTCAAAAAAGTAAGAAACTTAATTAGTTGTCACCCTGTTCTTGTATTCAATAAATGTCAACAGTAATAGGAAACCATCTAAATTCACGTGTATACTTTCTGGCAAAATTAAGTGAAATGAAGCTTTCTCAAACAATGCAAATATGCTTCCAAAATAGTTTTTGACAGTGTAGTTTCTGTTATTTGAATTGATTCCCATTCTAGCCCTAACTTTGGTGACTAACAAAATATTCTACATGAAAAGGACACAAACTAGGGATGATGGGGAAACAAGAGGAGGTGTTGAAGAACAAAGCTCAGATCCAAGAAAAAGTGATCAAGAGAACAAGCTGCATCAGGACCCATTTGGTAAGACATTATCACAAAATAATTCCTCGATCATGCCTAACGTGATCATTTACTCAAATCCAACTTCTCTCCTGCTTCTCTAAGTGGGACTATCATAAGTGGCCCTGACATCAGTAACAGGTTACTTTCCAGAAGGAAGGTTTCTAAAGTTACAGAGTCAACTTTCTCAACTATCAAATTCACTTTGAACAATAAATAGCACCTGGGCTACATCCCTAACTCATACTGATGGCACCAGAAACCAATACATGGCCCTATATCATCAAAAAAAAAAAAAGTATGTCTTTCTCACAAATGCATGTACTTGTGATGACCTAGGTTTCATTGTTCCGGCAGTTACTTTATCGATTTGTTGGAAAACAAGGGTAGCCAGAGATAGAGCCATGGTCCAAAATACACTCTTCTCTCAGTTATGTTCTAAAGAGAGAATATGTGTCAATCATAATAGCCAATCTCTACTACTGAAAGAAACCAGTGTCATATTTCATGGGCAGTACATTCCTTTTCAGATCTTCTCAGGGTTACTGTCTTTATGACTCGGGCTTAAGATTTCACTAGCTGTGCTGAGGCCTAGCTATGTTGGGGATTGAAGCCAGTTAGCTGTTAAAGCTAATCAGCTATTGTCCTAACTTCCGTGATGGTGACACCAACATTTTTATTAACTCTAACTCTAGTAGAAAGTAGGAAGGGAAGGAGATTTGTGTTCACCTCTCTAACCTCTGGATCAGCTACTATCAATAAAGATATTTCAAATCAAATGTTTAAGTATGTTCTCTGACCCCAGAGAAGGTATAAGCCAACTTGAGAGTAAATTTATAAACATAAAAGAGCTAAAAGAGAAACTTAGTGAGGATCTACTCAATTCTATCATCTTATTTTACAAATACAAAAAAAAAAAAAAGGAGGTCCAGAGAAGGATAATGACTTGCTCAAGGTCACAGAACCAGTCAATAAACCCAAATCTTCTAGATTATGGAAACAAGACATTTATTATTAAGCACATATATTATGTTATACATAGGAGATGTGGAAATGGATTGGCCACTATAGGTATCTTTTTGTTCATTTGCCCAAAATGCCACGAACTCCACAAATTTCAGACTGACATATTTATACGTAAAGTTAAAAATGTGTTCCAAAGTCAAATACAATTATAAATGGTACAAGAATCATTTACTTTTTGTCTAAGTATCTATACCATGGTTCACCTCCATTACAGGTGAATTTCTTATCATTTCTGGCCACCTATTTTATTTGTTTGATTCCATCATAATTACATTAAAGCCTCCCTGATCATTAGTAAGGGTAAAAATATTATTGAATACAAAGAAAATGTCTGAATTATATTCAGAAATGGCCATTGTTGAAGTATGTCCTCCACTTCTAGCTTTAAATCCAGTGAAGTACAAAGAAAAAGGAATGATTCAAAATCATCATTTTTGGAAGATGCCAAATTTTATAGGCATATAAATCTCCAGGTTATACTTCTGTCCACTTATATGGGAATACTTGAAATTTTCTGGTTCTTTCTGCCTCTCATAGTAATTTTTCATTCCACTCTGACCTGATTTAGGGCATTTCAGCTAAGTCCAAAACATCTAAACATCTGTCTGCAATTTGATTAAAGACACACACACACACACACACAAACCCTACAGCCTCTACGTTTTGAATGACTTAAATAATGAACAAATACTTTTTCAATAACTTTATAGTTATTATGGCAGTGTAAAACCTCCTCTGCAAATTTCATTGGGGACTTCACTGAAAAATATGAGACGATACCTTAGCCAGATAATATAAATAACCATCTGATGTTCATATTGCCTTGTGGGTAAGACTCAAGTGGTGTTTTAACTAACAGTTTAAGTGGCCCAGACCTTGGTTTGTTCAACCATCAGGTGAAAAGTACTTGAAGTTAGGCAGACATTCTTTCTTGTTTAAAAGTACACAAGAAAAACTGATCATGTTATTTTGGTAATCACATTTTCAAAACAGTGTTAATAGATTGCATGTATAGACATAGCCAACGTAAGTGGATGTAATTGTTTGGATCATTTAAAATACTCTTCACACCTACTTCTCAGCTCCCTCCAACCCCGAACCCTGTGGCTTTGCCTCAAACCTGTGTGTATTTTAGATTCTTTGGTTTGCTTTATCTAGATAATTGTTCCAAATATCCACTTTGTTGGTGTAGAACTAGGCATTGGGAACAGAGTACCCCAATTCAGTGTGAGCATTACTTTAGTACAGAGAAATGCTATTTCTACTGTATTTCCAATGACCCTTTCCATCACTTTTTCCAACAGATGTGCGTTTTGGCTTGCACTGTTTTGGGGATGTTTGTAAAAGTGAGAAGAACCTTGTCTGTGCACACACACACATGCAATGAAACTTAATAGCGTTTGATCGCTCTGGCTTGGCCTTTCATCCTTTTTGGTAATTACTAAATCATTTTGAAGGGAGGGGGAGCACGGAGAACTTCAATGGAAAGAAAATTCCTGAGATGTGATGAGGAATTGCTAAAATGAACTGCCAAAGCAGCATCCACTGTGGTACAACTGTTAATATTGAGAGCTCTCAGGATTTGGGGTTTCTGGTTTGAAGAATAAAGCTTGTAGGTCAGAAGAAAGAACCTACCTGTAAAAATAAAAATATATATTTTTGGTGAATTAAGTAAGTCTGTATACTTCAGATTTACTGCATACTTGAGATATTACTATTCATATGTTGATATGTGGCCTAGGATTTTCATCTGTATGCTGCATGGTGGTCCAGAGAAGAAGGTGCTGGTAGGCGGTTTTGAGAGCTTTAAGAAATGGAATGTTTATTAAGAAACAAAGGAGTTGATTGCTGGAATGATACAGGCAGCTGGCTAGTAGTATTTTTAAGCTCTGGAGTAGATTTATATCTTTTTTTTAACATCTTTATTGGAGTATAATTGCTTTACATTGTTGTGTTAGTTTCTGCTATATGTATACATATATCCCCATATCCCCTCCCTCTTGCGTCTCCCTCCCACCCTCCCTATCCCATCCCTCTAGGTGGTCACAAAGCACCAAGCCGCTGTTTCCCACTAGCTAGCTATTTTCCATTTGGTAGTGTATATATGTCAATGCTACTTGTTTACTGGATCTGAGTTGTGGTCTTTTCCTAAAGATATACCATCAGTGCTTGTGGTACTTGAGAGACATGTACATATTAAGAATTATTAATGTTTAAATATAAAATTAAGTGGAATGCCCTTATGCCAAAAGCTTATCTGATGTGAAAGTTGTGACAGCTCTGTAGAAACTTCCCATTGCTACACAAATGAAAGGCAATTTGTATAGTAACAAAAAGAGCCGGCAACTTTTGATCATCGTAATCAACCTTCATAAATCCATGACTGTGGCACGCATCTGCCCTAACCTCATCCCTCACCCTCAAAAAGAAAAGCCTTCTTTACAATGCCAAATGACTTGATAGAACCACAGAAGACTAAATGAAGAAATAATGGTCTACAGCGTGAATGCCATTTTCAGCAACGTGCAGAGTATTTTGCCCTTTGACTTTATCTATGAGCAGGTTCCAGAGCAACCTAACATCCCAGGAGCTGCACTTCAACACATGCACATACTAAGACATCACCCTTGGTGGCAGTGTGCCTTTTATTTTGGCCTATGGTAGCCAACCATCTGCAAGTACAGTTAAGCTGGGCTTGGCCACTGTGTCTTTTGCCACAATGTTCAACATACCCCACAATATTCATTGCGACAGATTGCCTTCCAACCTAGAAACCCTCTTGACAGTTCTCTGGTCTTATACAACCTTTAAAACTGACCCTTGGATGACAAGACAAAAAAGAGGCTTTGGATTTTTGTGGGGAGTGCTTGAGGTACTTAGATGGTGTGGTAAAGAGCAAACGGAAAAGCTTTCAAAGCACGGACTAGTACGGATAAGCACTTTAAAATGTAGGGCTAAATCACCATACTGTCAAACTTTCTAGATAACCAAATTGAGGTGGCGTTCCCCGATTCTTTTTTTTAAAATGTAGTTTCTGGATTAAAACATCATCATTTCTCCCTCAACAAAATCCAGAAGCGCAACAGTATATGAAAACTAGCTCTGAACAAACTGTAAATCATTTTTCAAAGGTTGAGTTATATTTCGGTTGAATTTCAGATCATAGCACATTCTCACCTTGTGACCACTGTATTCTTAAATTTGACACATCAGACTCATAGTAAGGTTACATTTTAAATTGTGCAATATCACTGACTGGCTTTTATAAATATGCGCTTATGACCAATTACTGGAAGGACTGATTTCCCCAAATTTTACCTAAGAAATAAAATGAATTTGCCAAAACCCTACAGAAAAGAGAAATAAAAGGTAAAAGTGGGAGAGGGTAGTATGGAAGAACGCTAGATTCTATACCTGATGTCATATTTTAGTCTCAAAAATTTAGAACATATAAAGTGAGATTATAAAATGAGACTGATATTTTCATAAACATGGCAGAATTAATGTGCCCAAATTAATGTTGTTCTTCAAAGCAGTCACCTTAAGCTGCACCCATATTCGAATGCTGATATTACTCAAACCATTGTGGACTTCTGCTTTTGGGAGGATGGTCAAAATCCACAATACAACCTCTCAATACCCTCAATGGTAGAAAATCATAATCTTGTAAGATTAAATTCTTAGAAACAGTCAAAACTAACTTTAGATCCATATTTGGTAAAAATTGGGGCAATCAAGCTGAGTTCTACTTTTTCTGGTAAAAAAATATTTTTCAAGTGCTATCACACAATAGGCACCTTGATAGGCACAATTATAAAATACCAAGACAGTTTCTTGTGGGGTTTGTGAAGTGACCTGAAACTGCTCTTTGGAATCTAGTTTTTTCCTTATCAACGTTGAGGAATAATTTGTGTACAACTACCTGCATCCATTTAAAGTGTACAATTCAGTGAGTCTTCACTGTTGTATACACCGCTAGGACCACCACCAAAATCAAGATACAAAAATTTCCATCACCCCCAAATGAGGCCTTGTTCCTCTTTCAATTCTGGAATCTATTATAGTTTCAAACATGATTGGAACAGCGGCAGCCTTATTGGAATAAGTTTACAGCCTCCCAAGGAGGAAACATTAAAGAACACCATATTTAGATATAGAATCTCCACTGATTTGGGAACAACCATGACTTAACCCTTGAAATATCTGTGTTTAAACAGTAAAACACATTCCAACTTCCAATGGCTTATGTTGTAAGTAAACTCAGTATTGGCTTCCCAAACCTTATTTGATCCATAAGAAATCACACTTTATAATAGAGGCTCTGACAACTAGACTGTTAGCAGAGAAAGGGCAGTAAGGAAAAGCCCTGGCCTTCCCAGGAAATTGAGGGGAGGTTTTGGATTCAGGAGGAGCTCTGGTAACAGAAGTAGGAGGCGGCTCTAATGGGAGGATGGCAACAGCTAGCTGAATTTTCAGGTCATTTGAAAATCACATGTTCACACTAGGTAGTTCCTGTATAAGATCCAGTCATATTATTTGAAGTACAGATTCATCCATTTTTGGTCGCATCTCATAGGACTTCCTTTTACAACATATATTAAGCAATCAGTTTAAATAACCAAAGCAATATAGCTTGTAGTCCAATAAGCAGAGTGATAACTGTGTTTAGTATACTTGGGCAGGAGAAGCAGTCAGAATTCTTGAGTGTCTAGTAGGATTCATTGGAACGAATGGCACTAAAATGAATGTTGTGGGAGCTCATGAGGAAACCTCTAAACCCAAAGGGTTAACACATTAGTCTGTATTTTTCTTAATGTTAAAGGCAATCCAATTTGATAAATTAACTTAAAATTTTTAACTGGTCAAATTACTCTTCTAACATAGTACAAGTCAACCCATATGTTCTCTTATTTCAACTATAAAGACAAAGACCTTCTCAAGGACATTTCAGTTCAGATAAGGATAAACATCCTTCTCAAGTGAAAGCATTTTAATTTGTCTGTTTCTTATAACATAGGAATGCATACCAGTGGTAGGATTCAAGAATCACTATTTAAACTCTTCACAGGATTCAAGAGTTCTCAAAAACAGGTTGAAATTGAGGATGAAGAATTTCTACCTATTCAGAACAATGAATGTAGTTTGGAGCCAACATTTCCTAGACAATAAAGAATACTTTTAGAAAACAGGCAGTGTTTAATTCACTTTCTTAGCCTAGTTGGAGGCCCCAATCGCACATCACCATACAGAAAATGTATGCGTTGAACTTAAGGTTAAAATTGTATCTCCCGAGCTTAATCACGAAAAGGGGAAATTCCAAATGTGTTTGTGTAAATGGCATTTGGCTTTGCAGACTACTATTTTAAAAGCTAAAGCCTCCTTAAGTAACTATTACTTTTATTTAAATATTTTCTGTAGGAAGTGCAAAGTTACTGTCATCATTAAATGTGTTAAAAAGAATCTTGTACAATAAAATGATTTTGTGTCTTTAGCTTCAGTATAAACAAAAATAAAGCATTTACTTTTTTCCTCCAAAATGTACGGCTGCTCAGATTTAAGGTGATTGTTCCTCCCTTTTCCAACATAATCATTTATAGCCATCTATTATTAATAAACATTTGTGAACAACAGTGGATCTTACACTATCATTTAACCAGCAGACACACTTAAGGGAGACCTCCACAGTCCAATATATTTTGAAAAGTTCATGACTGAGAATAAACATTATTACTATCATTCTTTTATATTTCCCATTAAACAAAGCTGTATTAAATATTTAGAAAATTGAATAAGCATTCATAAAGAACTTTGAGATGATGACATGAAGGGACCAATACAGCTATAAAGCTACGGTGTATGACACTGACAAACCTTACTGGCCTTATCCTGAAAACTTCTGAGTAACCAAAGAATGATACATGTCGTACAGAGCAGTTTCAATCTGTGGGTCAGTGAGAAGACACATAAATTGAGGTTAAGGTGGTCATTATTCAGCCAGTATAATCTGAGTACATTTGGGTAATATTTTCTGAAGTTATCAGTTGACATTTCTTTTAAAGTTTTTTCTGTAGTCATGGACTTTTCAGCAATTAACTTTCCCCTAATTAATTCAGATTCCTGAAGTTTTGTCTTTTATTTTAATTAACTTTTAGGCCACCAGAACACCGGTTAGCATACCAGAACAGCTTCACTTTCAGCCAAGTAACTCAGTTGCAAGTCCTGGCCTTTTTTTTTTTAAAGTCATGTTTTTTTTTTTACATCTTTATTGCAGTATAATTGCTTTACAATGGTGTGGTAGTTTCTGCTTTATAACAAAGTGAATCAATTATACATATACATATGTTCCCATATCTCTTCCCTCTTGTGTCTCCCTCCCTCCCACCCTCCTTATCCTACCCCTCTAGGTGGTCACAAAGCACCGAGCTGATCTCCCTGTGCTATGCAGCTGCTTCCCACTAGCTATCTACCTTACGTTTGGTAGTGTATATATGTCCATGTCACTCTCGCACTTTGTCACAGCTTACCCTTCCCCCTCCCCATATCCTCAAGTCCATTCTCTAGTAGGTCTCTGTCTTTATTCCCGTCTTGCCCCTAGGTTCTTCATGACCTTTTTTTCCCTTAGATTCCATATATATGTGTTAGCATAAGGTATTTGTCTTTCTCTTTCTGACTTACTTCACT
Source organism: Tursiops truncatus (assembly GCF_011762595.2). Classification (NCBI taxonomy): domain Eukaryota; kingdom Metazoa; phylum Chordata; class Mammalia; order Artiodactyla; family Delphinidae; genus Tursiops; species Tursiops truncatus. Next base: position 34,467,610 of record NC_047055.1, read on the forward strand.
CTGTATGACAGACACTAGGTCCATCCACCTCACTACAAATAACTCAATTTGTTTCTTTTTATGGCTGACTAATATTCCATTGTATATATGTGCCACATCTTCTTTATCCATTCATCTGTTGATGGACACTTAGGTTGCTTGCATGCCCTGGCTACTGTAAATAGAGCTGCAATGAACATTTTGGTACATGACTCTTTGAATTATGGTTTTCTCAGGGTATATGCCCAGTAGTGGGATTGCTGGGTCATATGGTAGTTCTATTTTTAGTTTTTTGAGGAACCTCCATACTGTTCTCCATAGTGGCTGTATCAATTTACATTCCCACCAACAGTGCAAGAGTGTTCCCTTTTCTCCACACCCTCTCCAGCACTTATTGTTTCTAGATTTTTTGATGATGGCCATTCTGACCAGTGTGAGATGATATCTCATTGTAGTTTTGATTAGCATTTCTCTAATGATGATGTTGAGCAGTCTTTCATGTGTTTGTTGGCAATCTGTATATCTTCTTTGGAGAAATGTCTATTTAGGTCTTCTGCCCATTTTTGGATTGTGTTTTTTTTTTTTTTTTTTTTTTTTTGTGGTACGCAGGCCTCTCACTGTTGTGGCCTCTACCATTGTGGAGCACAGGCTCCAGACGCGCAGGCTCAGCAGCCATGGCTCACGGGCCCAGCCGCTCCACGGCATGTGGGATCTTCCTGGACTGGGGCACGAACCCGTGTTCCCTGCATCGGCAGGCGGACTCTCAACCACTGTGCCACCAGGGAAGCCCTGGGTTGTGTTTTTGATATTGAGCTGCGTGAGCTGCTTGTAAATTTTGGAGAGTAATCCTTTGTCAATTGCTTCATTTGCAAATATTTTCTCCCATTCTGAGGGCTGTCCTTTGGTCTTGTTTATGGTTTTCTTTGCTGTGCAAAAGCTTTGAAATTTCATTAGGTCCCATTTGTTTATTTTTGCTTTTATTTCCATTTCTCTAGGAGGTGGGTCAACAAGGATCATGCTGTGATTTATGTCGGAATGTTCTGCCTATGTTTTCCTCTAAGAGTTTGATAGTGTCTGGCCTTACATTTAGCTCTTTAATCCATTTTGAGTTTATTTTTGTGTATGGTGTTAGGGAGTGTTCTAATTTCATACTTTTACATGTACCTGTCCAGTTTTCCGAGCACCACTTATTGAAGAGGCTGTCCTTTCTCCACTGTATATTCTTGCCTCCTTTATCAAAGATAAGGTGACCACATGTGCATGGGTTTATCTCTGGGCTTTCTATCCTGTTCCATTGATCTTTCTGTTTTTGTGCCAGTACCATACTGTCTTGATTACTGTAGCTTTATAGTATAGTCTGAAGTCAGGGAGCCTGATTCTTCCAGCTCCATTTTTCGTTCTCAAGATTTCTTTGGCTATTCGGGGTCTTTTGTGTTTCCATACAAATTGTGAAATTTTTTGTTCTAGTTCTGTGAAAAATATGGCCTTTTTAAAAAATAAATTTATTTTTGGCCACGTTGGGTTTTCATTGCTGCACGCGGGCTTGCTCTAGATGTGGTGAGCAGGGGTACTCTTTGTTGCGGTGCATGGGCTTCTCATTGTGGTGGCTTCTCTTGTTGCAGGGCACAGGCTCTAGGTGCGCAGGCTTCAGTAGTTCTGGCACACGGTCTCAGGAATTGTGGCTTGTGGGCTCTAGAGCTCAGGCTCACTAGTTGTGGCACACGGGCTTAGCTGCTCTGCGGCACGTGGGATCTTCCCGGACCAGGGCTCAAACCCATGTCCCCTGCATTGGTAGGCAGATTCTTAACCACTGCACCACCAGGGAAGCCCTGGCCTAATTATTTTAAGTGTGATTGGGTGTATAACATTTATACATTGGTTAGATAAAACAATCTGAAAAGCAGTAATATATCTGGAAAAGATGTGCAACCAGTATAAGCAAATTCCAACAACTCAATAATAAAAACACAATTTGAACGCATTTCAAAAAGGAATATATACAACTAGCAAATAAGCACGTGAAGAGGTGTTAAACATAATCATAGGGAAATGCAAATTAAAACCACAATGAGATACCACTTACTACCAAACCCACCAGAATGGCTACAATCAAAAAGACCAATACCACCAAATGCTGACGGGGATGAACAATTGGAATTCTCATATACTGCTGGTGGAGTATAAAATGGTACAATCACTTTGGAAAAATCTCCTTCATTTCCATACTAAACATATACCTAACCTATGACCCAGTAATTCCAAGAGGAATGAAAACAAATGCTCAAAAGACTTGTACAAAAATGTTCACAGCAGCTTCACGCGTATCTAAAAACTAGAAATGGCTCAGGTATCCATCAACAGGAGAATGGCATTTTTGTACAATGAAATGCTGCTCAGCAATGAAAAGAACTATTGACACATACAACATGGATGAATCCCAAATACCTTATGTTGAAGAATCCTTACACAAAGGAGCACATACTCTGATTCATTTATACACAGTTTAAAAAACAAACTATGATAGGAGAAAAATCAGAAGAAAAAGCGGTTGCCTAGGGGACGGGGATCGGGTAAGCAGGGACTGACTGGGAAAAGCATGAGAGAATTTTCTGGAGTGATGAAAATGCTATCTTGATAAAGGTTTGGGTTTCACAGATGTGTGATTTGTCAAAATTCATTGCATCAAACACTTAAGATTTGTGCATTTCATCACATGTAAACTTTACCTCAAAAAGAAAAGAACCTTTAAAAAAGAACCTTTAACAAATACTGAACTCTAGTTAACAATATCCATGCTGAGATGTTTAGGGGTGAGGTGCACTTAAGTCTGCAATTTTCTTTGTAATCATCAAAAAATAGGATTTATAGATGGTTATGTGAAAAGGTTAAGTGTAGTAAAATGTTAATTATATGATCTAGGTAGTGGATATACAGATATACATTGCACACTTATTTCAACTTTCATGTTTAAAATTTTTCATAATAAAATGTTGGAAAAAAATAAGCAGTGAGTAAAAGAACAGAACTAGGTTAACAAAAGCCAAATCTATACCGTGCTTCAAAACAAGTAGGAGGAAGAAAACTTCTTGAGTAGCTGAAGCTCTTTTAGCAGAGCTAAAAGAATGAAAGAAAATTAAAACAAAGTTCAACTGCTGATGCAAGCAAAGCAACTGAATATAAAATAGTTTGTTTTTCCGTGGGACTATATATGTGGTAGAACTTTTATTTCTTTTATTGTGGTAAGAACATTTACCATGAGATTACCCTCTTAAGAGATTTTTAAGCGTAAAATACAGTATTGTTATCTACAGGCACAAAGTTGTAGAACAGATCTCTGGAACTTATCTTGCATAACTGAAATTTATCAAGATAAAAATTGTTACTCTGATCTGTTTAATACACCAGCAAGGAAATAAAAGGTTTTTTAAGTCAAGAACTTTAATACCCTAGTATTAGGGTAGAATTTTTTTTCTATAATTCTGTAAATGATTTGAAAAAGCTGTACTATATAGTTTAGAAAAAGCCATAAGATCTGCAAGAAAAGGTTTGTTAGTTGATTAGGTGAAGGGACTGATCACCTATATAACACCAATACATCAATAACTATTATTAATATTTGGCTAAAATGATCTTAACATTTTATTCATTGACTGGCCTGAATTCATAAGAATTGATTCAGTTTAATCTCAATATTGTAGAATTACTCTCCACCCCTCCTCTCATAAAAGGTTTAGCCAGTGGCAGGAGCCACCTACCAGACAAAAAAAAAAAAAAGCTCTTCAACACTAAAGGATTCCTGGTTTCCAAGCTCCCCTCTGGCAGCCATAAGGATAAAAGTGAACTCAGAAGTGGTGGTGGTGGTGATTATTAGAAAACAATGAAGCAGTTAAACCTGAAGTGGTTCACTCAGTTCAATTAGTTTCAACTATAAATAAATGTCATGGTTTAATATAATTTAGTTTTACATGTAGCTAGTGAATATTCTTGAGAATTACAGGACTTTAAGAATCAGTTGCCTATACTATAGGCTTCCCCCAACCCCCAGATAGCTTAACAAGGGTACCTATGAACCTTATGTGACAGTGTCTCTAAGATCTTGTTTCTTTTCAGGATTCAAGGCAAAATGTTTAAAAACCTGAACTTTTACTAACTTTATAAACATTACCTCTCCAGATGGCCAGTTACCAAGGTAGCTTTTCTTCAACTATTATGAAAGATTTCAAACACAAAAGTAGAGGGAATAGCACAATGAACTCAATCTTCAACAGTTATTATTCAACAGTTACAAACATGCAGCTTATCTTCATCTATAAACCCCACCCCCCAGATTATTTTGAGATGATACCCAGATTTATCATTCTAAAGCAGTTTTAGTCACTCAGTAGGGTAGTTACCTAAACTCAGGTCCATCCTTTCCTGAAGCTCCATCTTTCCACATACAGGCACCCCACACATCCCTGAAACTGCCTTTGATGACTGAGGCAGGAGAGAAGACAAGTGTGCTAAATCAAGTTGCTCCAACTGAAATTTAACATTCTAGCTAAGATGGGGGAAACAAGAGGTTGCCTTTTGCTGTATTAGTTCTCCTGAATTCTTTTTATTATAAATGGAAATATAAATGGCCTCAAAGAGATTTCATGTAAAATGGACAAAATTTGACCCAGATTTAGAAAAATCTAGATTAAGTTCATGCCCTACCCTTCTCCAATGGACTATTTCATTATTCATGGAGATTTATGTCTGAATTAAGTTCTGAATGTATGGTGTTCGCATAAAAAAATCATGATTTGTTTATACTTTTACTTCCAAAGCTAATTAAAAGGTTATGCCTTGATTATAGGCTCTAAGGAAATGAAAGATGTTTTAAATTCACAAGTCTTGAATTTCAACAGTAAAACAGATTCAATATTTTCATCTGCTCTTAATCAAGGCAGAAAACCACAATTAGTTTTGAGAATAAATATACACAGCATAAAAATGAATTCTAATTGTTCTTCCTCACTATGGAAATGATCCAGCTTTCTACCTTTGGTGTAAACCAGATTTATCTCAGGGAAGGCGGTGAAAGTAAAGGGTCCAGAACAAACCACAGTGCCTTTATATCCTCCTTCCCCCAACAATTCTCAATGGTTGAAAGTTGGGTATAACAACAGAAAAAAAGACAAAGATGTCTTTTGTAATATCAAAAGCAACTACAGAGGTTATATGTAAAAAGTCTACCATTGTGCTTATACTATAGGTTGATTAAACATGTTAAGTCTTAGGTTTTTTGTTTTTTACCAGAAAGACCACTTTGTTTTTAACCCAGAAGCTGCCTTCAAAAACCACTGCAGGGCTTCCCTGGTGGCGCAGTGGTTGAGAGTCCGCCTGCCGATGCAGGGGACACGGGTTCGTGCCCCAGTCCGGGAAGATCCCACATGCCGCGGAGCGGCTGGGCCCCATGAGCCATGGCCGCTGAGCCTGCACGTCCGGAGCCTGTGCTCCGCAGCGGGAGAGGCCACAACAGTGAGAGGCCCGCGTACCCCCCCCCCCCAAAAAAAAAACCCGCTGCAGACTTCTGCTGCAGTACAGGTTACCTTCACCCTCCCAACTCACAAAACAATAGGAGGGTCAGGGCTCACTCCTTGATTATTTCTTAGAGAAGTGTGACTGTAAAGCATAAACAAGTGGACTAGTATGATTTAAACAGACCATTCATACCATTAATTTCAACACTGGTAACAACAATTAGGTTGATCCTGGGTTTTTAAGTTAATAATAAGCATCTCATTAAACTGCATTAAATTAGTAATGGAAATCAAGGCAAGGCAGCAACCTACAAGTTTAAAAAATAAACAAATCAACGGGAAGCCTAAGGCAAATGTACTTATCTCAAAACCACACAATTTCCAGATCCACATTCTCAAGATAGACTACAACCTTCTAAAACACTGCTTAGAAGCTAATTAGTGAACCACTGACAGTTGAAGATACAGGACAATCACTTGCTGTGAGTTATGTACATTTCAGAAATGCTGGCATATTTGAAAAATGTTGGAGAGGGGTTGTTCCATGTTTCAAACTTGACTAAAATAAACCTTTGAACATAAAACAATCTGCAGGCTGCACAAATTGAGAACCCAGGAGGTTAGCAGAAAAAAAGCTGAAACATTAATACAGAGGTTGTTAGAAAGATCAGTGCACTGTTGCCCATCTTTCTTTATTAAAGTTGTCAGATGCCAACTTGTAGAGCAAGGACTTGTAAAGATCCAGGATGCAAAACCGAAACACTACCAGTTCCATGTCTATTACGAAGCAGAAGCCTTAACTAATACACTGACTGATTTGAAGCTCATTGTTATCAATCATCTTGAGAACAGTATACTGAAGACAGGATATCTTCTTTGCAATGGATTCCACTCTAGTTCTTTAACCTGTTCAAGCACCTTGAGCCCTGAGTCTCAATTGGTTCTTTTTGCCTGGGGTATAGCTGAAAGGTGGGAAAGAACAGAATGGTTCACAAGCATAAATAACTTTTAAAGGAGGCAATATAAGTAGGTTTTGCGGCAACCAAAGAACACTTTTAAAATAGCTATTTGTAGGTGAGACAGAGCAAAGCATTCATGATGAATTACCCCTCAGAGGAGAACTGAATGAATAGAGAAAATCTTGTAGTCTTTGAGTAGATGAAAGAGAGAGAAGGGAGAAGGCAGAAGGGCTTATAAAATGTGTCTCACAGAAAGCTGAAGACAAGGCAGGCCTGAAGAGATACAAGATAAATCTAAACCACAATTTAAAGATTCAACAACCATAAGAAATATAGGACAATGAGAAAGTAAGTCTAGATTAAAGTTCCCTAAGAGAATTAACAGATTTTTTTTTAAAAAACAGAAACACAACTTAAAGGGACATTCTTTAGGGAAAAGAACTGGATATGGTAGTATGCATTGCAATGTCTTGAGATTAAATAACATTTCAACTGACCCTGCCAATCCATGCTATAAATTCACATTTTCTGGCAACCAAAATACTAGGGGGAAAACATATGGGAACAATCAAATGTCTGGTACTCTTTGCTGCCATGAAAAAGCAAAAGAAAATCTCACTCATTTTAGCAATTTTAAATGCTAATTTTTATTTACTGCTAAATGTGCAAAGGACATCAATACTGTGCAGGAAAATGGTTACATAAATCCAATATTAAACAACAGCACATGGGATAAATCTAAAGCAGAGCACCATGTGCCTTCAGAACTGATTAATATCATAGAACACAACTCAGATCAGACAATTCTTAAGAAACCTGAAGAGCACTCTCACTTAATATTAAGCTAGTTACCCAGAAGCAAATGCTCTTGGTTTTGTTGTTTCATTTTCTAGGAAAAAGTAGTTTTTCCAATTTTGCATGGTTTAATATTATGTGTGACATCGGAACCAAGGCAATAGTTTGTAAGATTTACTCCATTTATCAATTGGTACCATCAGCTAATACAAAGTTGACAAGCTGGCTGACAGGAAAACAGCTGAATACAATGAAATATGCTCAGATATGGGGCTAGTTGTACATTCACCTCAATGTCCTTATTCACAACCCAAAGAAATATTCCTTTATTTTAAAGTACTATTTTAAATCAAAAGGTAAAATAATCTTAAAGACAGATACAACAGTAACCACTCTAAATCACTTAAACACTAACATAAAACACTTTTTAAAAACCAAACAATAAGAAAAATGGCAGTGCAAGAACACATCATACTGCTGAATCTTACATATTCTGAGGTACACAATGAGAAGGTGAGGGAGGTGAAGCAATATAGGCAAGTGGCCCAGGACTCATAGCACCACGAATTTGAGAACCAACATATGCTGCACTGACTGGATGCCAGGGGGCAACACAGGGATAATCTGGCACAACAGGAAGGCAGGAATCAAAACCTGGCAAAGGTCGCTGCCCACAGGGATCTGACATCACTGGATAATAGAATGCTCCATGAGGGACAGATGCAGGGTCAGCATTTGGAAAAGTACCTGAAACAAAGAAAGCATACAGTACACTTCATATACAAAGATTCATTAACATCAACATAAATGGATGTTCTTACAGGTAAAAATGAAATTTAGCATTAACTCCAAGAAAGATCATAGCAATTGCAGCAGGAGCACTTTAGATATGAACATTAGTGACTAAAACAGGCTACTAAAAGATAATATGAAAATTTTCTAACTAAAAAAATTAAATATAGGAAGATGGCAGAAGAGTAGGATGCAGAGATCACCTTCCTCCCCACAGATACATCAGAAATACAACTACACCAGTGGGAGGGAGATGTGAAGGAACAAAGGTTTCCACACACTAGGAAGCCCCTTCGGGGGTGGAGACTGCAGGTGGCGGAGGGGGAAGTTTCGGAGCCGGGGAGGAGAGCGCAGCAACAGGAGTGCGGAGGGCAAAGCGGAGAGATTTCCGCACAGAGGATCGGTGCCGACCAGCACTCACAAGCCCGAGAGGCTTGTCTGCTCACCCGCCGGGGTGGGCGGGGCTGGGAGCTGAGGCTTGGGCTTCGGTCGGAGCGCCGGGAGAGGACTGGGGTTGGCGGCGTGAACACAGCCTGAAGGGGGTTAGTGCGCCACGGCTGGCCGGGAGGGAGGGAGTCCGGGGAAAAGTCTGGACCTGCCGAAGAGGCAAGAGACTTTTTCTTCCCTGTTTGTTTCCTGGTGTGTGAGGAGAGGGGATTAAGAGCGCTGCTTAAAGGAGCTCCAGAGATGGGCGCGAGCCGAGGCTATCAGCGCGGACCACAGAGACAGGCATGAGACGCTAAGGCCGCTGCTGCAGCCACCAAGAAGCCTGTGTGCGAGCACAGGTCACGATACACACCTGCCCTCCCGGGAGCCTGTGCAGCCCGCCACTGCCAGGGTCCCATGATCCAAGGACAACTCCCCGGGGAGAATGCACGGCACGCCTCAGGCTGGTGCAACGTCATGCCGGTCTCTGCCGACGAAGGCTCGCCCCGCACTCCATGCCCCTCCCGCCCCCCCCCCACCCCAGCCAGAGCAAGCCAGAGCCCCCAGATCAGCGACTCCTTTAACCCCGTCCTGTCTGAGCGAAGAACAGACGCCCTCCAGCGACCTACACGCAGAGGCAGGGCCAAATCCAAACCTGAGCCCCGGGAGCTGTGCGAACAAAGAAGAGAAAGGGAGCCTCAGGAGCAGCTGATTAAATCTCCACAATCAACTTGATGTACCCTGCATCTGCGGAATACATGAATAGACAACCAATCATCCCATATTGAGGAGGTGGACGTTGAGAGCAAGATATATTATTTTGCCCCTTTTCCACTTTTTTGTGAGTATGTGTATGCTTCTCTGTGAGATTTTGTCTGTAGAGCTTTCCTTTCACCATCTGTCCTAGGGTTCTGTCCATCGGTTTTTTTTGTTTTGTTTTACTTTAAAAATTGTTTTCTCTTAATAATTATTTTTTATTTTAATAACTATTTTATCTTACTTTATCTTATCCTCTCTTTCTTTCTACTTTTTCTCCCTTTTATTCTGAGCCGTGTGGATGAAAGGCTCTTGGTGCTGCAGTCAGGAGTCAGTGCTGTGCCTCTGAGGTGGGAGAGCCAACTTCAGGACACTGGTCCACAAGAGACCTCCCAGCTCCACGTACTATCAAACAGCAAAAATCTCCCAGAGATCTCCATCTCAACACAAACACCCAGCTTCATTCAATGACCAGCAAGCTACAGTGCGGGACACCCTACGCCAAAAAACTAGCAACACAGGAACACAACCCCACCCATTAGCAGAGAGGCTGGCTGCCTAAAATCATAAGTCCACAGACACCCCAAAACACACCACCAGACGGGGATGTGCCACCAGAAAGACAAGCTCCAGCCTCATCCACCAGAACACAGGCACCAGTCCCCTCCACCAGGAAGCCTACACAACCCATTGAACCAACCTTAGCCACTGGGGACAGACACCAAAAACAACGGGAACTAAGAACCTGCAGCCTGCAAAAAGGAGACCCCAAACACAGTAAGATAAGCAAAATGAGAAGACAGAAAAACACACAGCAGATGAACGAGCAAGATAAAAACCCACCAGACCTAACAAATGAAGAGGAAATAGGCAGTCTACCTGAAAAAGAATTCAGAATAATGATAGTAAGCGTGATCCAAAATCTTGGAAACAGAATAGAGAAAATGCAAGAAACATTTAACAAGGACCTAGAAGAACTAAAGAGGAAACAAGCAACGAGGAACAACACAATAAATGAAATTAAAAGTACTCTAGAAGGGATCAATAGCAGAATAACTGAGGCAGAAGAACGGATAAGTGACCTGGAAGATAAAATAGTAGAAATAACTACTGCAGAGCAGAATAAAGAAAAAAGAATGAAAAGAACTGAGGACGGTCTCAGAGACCTCTGGGACAACATTAAACACACCAACATTTGGAGTACAGGGGTCCCAGAAGAAGAAGAGAAAAAGAAAGGGACTGAGAAAATATTTGAAGAGATTATAGTTGAAAACTTCCCTAATATGGGAGAGGAAATAGTTAATCAAGTCGAGGAAGCACAGAGGGTCCCACAGAGGATAAATCCAAGGAGAAACACGCCAAGACACATATTAATCAAACTGTCAAAAATTAAATACAAAGAAAACATATTAAAAGCACCAAAGGAAAAACAACAAATAACAAACAAGGGAATCCCCATAAGGTTAACAGCTGATCTTTCAGCAGAAACTCTGCAAGCCAGAAGGGAGTAGCAGGACATATTTAAAGTGATGAAGGAGAACAACGTGCAACCAAGATTACTCTACCCAGCAAGGATCTCATTCAGATTTGATGGAGAAAGTAAAACCTTTGCAGACAAGGAAAAGCTGAGAGAGTTCAGCATCACCAAACCAGCTTTACAACAAACGCTAAAGGAACTTCTCGAGGCAAGAAACACAAGGGAAGGAAAAGACCTACAATAACAAACCCAAAACAATTAAGAAAATGGGAATAGGAACGTACATATCGATGATTACCTTAAATGTAAATGGATTAAATGCACCCACCAAAAGACACAGACTGGCTGAATGGATACAAAAACAAGACCCATATATATGCTGTCTACAAGAGACCAACTTCAGACCTAAGGACACATACAGACTGAAAGTGAGGGGATAGAAAAAGATATTCCATGCAAATGGAAATCAAAAGAAAGCTGGAGTATCAATTCTCATATCAGACAAAATAGACTTTAAAATAAAGACTATTACAAGAGACAAAGAAGGACACTACATAATGATCAAGGGATCAATCCAAGAAGATGATATAACAATTGTAAATATTTATGCACCCAACATAGGAGCACCTCAATACATAAGGCAAATACTAACAGCCATAAAAGGGGAAATCGACAGTAACACATTCAGAGTAGGGGACTTTAACACCCCACTTTCACCAATGGACAGATCATCCAAAATGAAAATAAATAAGGAAACACAAGCTTTAAATGATACATTAAACAAGATGGACTTAATTGATATTTATAGGACATTCCATCCAAAACAACAGAATACACATTTTTCTCAAGTGCTCATGGAATATTCTCCAGGATAGATCATATCTTGGGTCACAAATCAAGCCTTGGTAAATTTAAGAAAATTGAAATTGTATCAAGTTTCTTTTCCGACCACAACGCTATGAGACTAGGTATCAATTACAGGAAAAGATCTGTAAAAAATACAAACACATGGAGGCTAAACAATACACTACTTAATAACGAAGTGATCACAGAAGAAATCAAAGAGGAAATAAAAAAAATACCAAGAAACAAATGACAATGGAGACACGAAGACCCAAAACCTATGGGATGCAGCAAAAGCAGTTCTAAGAGGGAAGTTTAGAGCAATATAATCCTACCTTAGGAAACAGGAGACATCTCGAATAAACAACCTAACCTCGCACCTCAAGCAATTAGAGAAAGAAGAACAAAAAAACCCCAAAGTTAGCAGAAGGAAGGAAATCATAAATATCAGATCAGAAATAAATGAAAAAGAAATGAAGAAAATGATAGCAAACATCAATAAAACTAAAAACTGGTTCTTTGAGAAGATAAACAAAATTGATAAACCATTAGCAAGACTCATCAAGAAAAAAAGGGAGAAGACTCAAAGCAATAGAATTAGAAATGAAAAAGGAGAAGTAACAACTGACACTGCAGAAATGCAAAAGATCATGAAAGATTACTATAAGCAACTGTATGCCAATAAAATGAACAACTTCTTAGAAATGCACAACCTGCCTAGACTGAATCAGGAAGAAAAACAAAATATGAACAGACCAATCAAAAGTAATGAAATTGAAACTGTGATTAAAAATCTTGCAACAAACAAAAGCCCAGGACCATATGGCTTCACAGGCGAACTCTATCAAACATTTAGAGACCAGCTAAAACCCATCCTTCTCAAGCTTTTCCAAAATATAGCAGAGGGAGAAACACTCCCAAACTCATTCTACGGGACCACCGTCACGCTGATACCAAAACCAGGTAAGGAATGTCACAAAGAAAGAAAACTACAGGCCAATATCACTGATGAACATAGATGCAAAAGTCCTCAACAAAATACTACCAAACAGAATCCAACAGCACATTAAAAGGATCATACACCATGATCAAGTGGGGTTTATTCCAGGAATGCAAGGATTCTTCAATATACACAAATCAATCAACGTGATACACCATATTAACAAATTGAAGGAGAAAAACCATATGATCAACTCAATAGATGCAGAGAAAGCTCTTGACAAAATTCAACACCCCTTTACCATAAAAACCCTCTAGAAAGTAGGCATACAGGGAACTTTCCTCAACATAATAAAGGCCATATATGACAAACCCACAGCCAACATCGTCCTCAATGGTGAAAAACTGAAAGCATTTCCACTAAGATCAGGAACAAGACAAGGTTGCCCACTCTCACCACTCTTATTCAACATAGTTTTGGAAGCTTTAGCCACAGCAATCAGAGAAGAAATGGAAATAAAAGGAATCCAAATCGGAAAAGAAGAAGTAAAGCTTCACTGTTTGCAGATGACATGATACTATACATAGAGAATCCTAAAGATGCTACCAGAAAACTACGAGAGCTAATCAATGAATTTGGTAAAGTAGCAGGATACAAAATTAATGCACAGAAATCTCTGGCATTCTTATACACTAATGATGAAAAATCTGAAAGTGAAATCAAGAAAACACTCCCATTTACCATTGCAACAAAAAGAATAAAATATCTAGGAATACACCTACCTAAGGAGACAAAAGATCTGTATGCAGAAAATTATAAGACACTGATGAAAGAAATTAAAGATGATACAAATAGATGGAGAGATATACCATGTTCTTGGACTGGAAGAATCAACATTGTGAAAATGACTCTACTACCCAAGGCAATCTACAGATTCAATGCAATCCCTATCAAACTACCACTGGCATTTTTCACAGAACTAGAACAAAAAAATTTCACAATTTGTATGGAAACACAAAAGACCCCGAATAGCCAAAGCAATCTTGAGAATGAAAAACAGAGCTGGAGGAATCAGGCTCCCTGACTTCAGACTATACTACAAACTTACAGTAATCAAGACAGTATGGTACTGGCACAAAAACAGAAACATAGAATACGGTCACCTTATCTTTGATAAAGGAGGCAGGAAGGTACAGTGGAGAAAGGACAGCCTCTTCAATAAGTGGTGCTGGGAAAACTGGACAGCTACATGTAAAAGTATGAGATTAGATCACTCCCTAACACCATACACAAAAATAAGCTCAAAATGGATTAAAGACCTAACTGTAAGGCCAGAAACTATCAAACTCTTAGAGGAAAACATAGGCAGAACACTCTATGACATAAATCACAGCAAGATCCTTTTTGACCCACCCCCTAGAGAAATGGAAATAAAAACAAAAATAAACAAATGGGACCTAATGAAACTTCAAAGCTTTTGTACAGCATAGGAAACCATAAACAAGACCAAAAGACAACCCTCAGAATGGGAGAAAATATTTGCAAATGAAGCAACTGACAAAGGATTAATCTCCAAAATTTATAAGCAGCACGTGCAGCTCAATGACAAAAAAACAAACAATCCATTCCAAAAATGGGCAGAAGACCTATACAGACATTTCTCCAAAGAAGATATACAAACTGCCAACAAACACATGAAAGAATGCCCAACATCGTGATTAGAGAAATGTAAATCAAAACTACAATGAGATATCATCTCACACCAGTCAGAATGGCCATCATCAAAAAATCTAGAAACAATAAATGCTGGAGAGGGTGTGGAGAAAAAGGAACACCCTTGCACTGCTGGTGGGAATGTGAATTGGTACAGCCACTATGGAGAACAGTATGGAGGTTCCTTAGAAAACTACAAATAGAACTACCATATGACCCAGCAATCCCACTACTGGGCATATACCCTGAGAAAACCATAATTCAAAACGAATCATGTACCAAAATGTTCATTGCAGCTCTATATACAACAGCCAGGAGATGGAAACAACCTAAGTGTCCATCATCGGATGAATGGATAAAGAAGATGTGGCACATATATACAATGGAATATTACTCAGCCATAAAAGGAAACGAACTTGAGCTATTTGTAATGAGGTGGATAGACCTAGAGTCTGTCATACAGAGTGAAGTAAGTCAGAAAGACAAAGACAAATACCGTATGCTAACACATATATATGGAATTTAAGAAAAAAAATGTCATGAAGAACCTAGGGGTAAGACAGGAATAAAGACACAGACCTACTACAGAATGGACTTGAGGTTATGGGGAGGAGGAAGGGCAAGCTGTGACAAAGCGAGAGAGAGGCATGGACATAAATACACTACCAAACGTAAGGTAGATAGCTAGTGGGAAGCAGCCGCATAGCACAGGGAGATCAGCTCGGTGCTTTGTGACTGCCTGTAGGGGTGGGACAGGGAGGGTGGGAGGGAGGGAGACGTAAGAGGGAAGAGATATGGGAAAATATGTCTATGTATAACTGATTCACTTTGTTATAAAGCAGAAACTAAGACACCACTGTAAAGCAATTATACTCCAATAAAGATGTAAAAAAAAAAAAAACCTACCTAAGGAGACAAAAGACCTGTATGCAGAAAATTATAAGACACTGATGAAAGAAATTAAAGATGATACAAATAGATGGATATACCATGTTCTTGGATTGGAAGAATCAACACTGTGAAAATGACTCTACTACCCAAAGCAATCAACAGATTCAATGCAATCCCTATCAAACTACCACTGGAATTTTTCACAGAACTAGAACAAAAAATTTCACAATTTGTATGGAAAAACAAAAGACCCAGAAGAGCCAAAGCAATCTTGAGAATGAAAAACAGAGCTGGAGGAATCAGGCTCCCTAACTTCAGACTATACTACAAAGCTACAGTAATCAAGACAGTATGGTACTGGCAAAAAACAGAAATATAGATCAGTGGAACAGGACAGAAAGCCCAGAGATAAACCCACGCACATATGGTCACCTTATCTTTTTTTTTTTTGCGGTACGCGGGCCTCTCACTGTTGTGGCCTCTCCCGTTGTGGAGCAAAGGCTCCGGATGCGCAGGCTCAGTGGCCATGGCTCACGGGCCCAGCCGCTCCGCAGCATGTGGGATCTTCCCAGACCGGGGCACGAACCCATATCCCCTGCATCGGCAGGCGGACTCTCAACAACTGCGCCACCAGGGAAGCCCCAGTCACCTTATCTTTGATAAAGGAGGCAGGAATGTACAGTGTAGAAAGGACAGCCTCTTCAATAAGTGGTGCTGCTAAAACTGGACAGGTACATGTAAAAGTATGAGATTAGAACACTCTCTAACACCGTACACAAAAATAAGGTCAAAATGGATCAAAGACCTAAATGTAAGGCCAGAAACTATCAAACTCTTTGAGGAAAACAGAGGCAGGACACTCTATGACATAAATCACAGCAAGATCCTTTTTGACCCACCTGCTAGAGAAATGGAAATAAAAACAAAAATAAACAAATGGGACCTAATGAAACTTCAAAGCTTTTGCACAGCAAAGGAAACCATAAACGAGACCAAAAGACAACCCTCAGAATGGGAGCAAATATTTGCAAATGAAGCAACTGACAAAGGATTAATTTCCAAAATATACAAGCAGCTCATGTAGCTCAATAACAAAAAAACAAAGAACCCAAACCAAAAATGGGCAGAAGACCTAAACAGACATTTATCCAAAGAAGATATACAGATTGCCAACAAACATATGAAAGACTGCTCAACATCATTAATCATTAAAGAAATGCAAATCAAAACTACAG
The DNA here is from genome assembly GCF_011762595.2 of Tursiops truncatus. NCBI lineage: Eukaryota > Metazoa > Chordata > Mammalia > Artiodactyla > Delphinidae > Tursiops > Tursiops truncatus. The sequence continues at coordinate 34,483,923 of NC_047055.1, forward strand.
TGAGGTATCATCTCACACCAGTCAGAATGGCCATCATCAAAAAATCTAGAAACAATAATTGCTGGAGAGGGTGTGCAGGAAAGGGAACCCTCTTGCACTGTTGGTGGGAATGTAAATTGATACAGCCACCATGGAGAACAGTATGGAGGTTCCTCAAAAAACTAAAAATAGAACTACAATACGACCCAGCAATCCCACTACTGGGCCTATACCCTGAGAAAACCATAATTCAAAAAGAGTCATGTACCACAATGTTCATTGCAGCTCTATTTACAATAGCCAGGACATGCAAGCAACCTAAGTGTCCATCAACAGATGAATGGATAAAGAAGATGTGGCACATATATACAATGGAATATTACTCAGCCATAAAAAGAAACAAATTGAGTTATTTGTAGTGAGGTGGATGGACCTAGAGTCTGTCATACAGAGTGAAGTAAGTCAGAAAGAGAAAGACAAATACTGTACACTAACACATATATATGGAATCTAAGAAAAAAAAAAAGGTCATGAAGAACCTAGGGGTAAGACGGGAATAAAGACACAGACCTACTAGAGAATGGACTTGAGGATATGGCGAGGGGGAAGGGTAAGCTGGGACAAAGTGAGAGAGTTGCATGGCCATATATACACTACCAAACATAAGGTAGATAGCTAGTGGGAAGCAGCCGCATAGCACAGGGAGATCAGCTCGGTGCTTTGTGACCACCTAGAGGGGTAGGATAGGGAGGGCGGGAGGGAGGGAGACGCAAGAGGGAAGAAATATGGGAACATATGTATGGGAACATATGTATATGTATAACTGATTCACTTTGTTATAAAGCAGAAACTAACACACCACTGTAAAGCAATGATACTCCAATACAGATGTTAAAAAAAAGTAAAAATGTAAAATTAAATATATAAATGTATGTACAATGTGTCAAATGTATTCTACCTGGAGAGAGCTATGTTCCTGGGATGATTTAGATATCAACAGACTACACTAAGAAACGTTCTCTAGAGTCATTCTTGTCAATTCAGTTTTTATAAGAGTTCGTCACAATTACGTTTTCTAATAGTTTTGCAGTATAACACACACCATCCAAATAACCATTTTGTATTATTTTAGCAATTAAAAACTCAGGTGTTTTTACAGTCTTGTCTATACTTGAAGGCAAAACTCTGAAGACCATCCCAAAAGACCAAACTTTTAAGTGTCATCTCTTGAATGTCATGAACACGCTAGCATCATTTAAAATTTACAGCACTTTCACTACCATGCACCAGTTTCAATGGAAATAAATAGATGCTGTTCTGACCTTATTATAGTAACTATATAAATATTTTAAAAAAGCAGTCCCTCATTACTTGGGATAACTTACGTTCGTTTTGTGAAGTAAAGACTGGCACTGTCTCATGTTTACTACAATAAAAATAGTTCTATAAAAGGTACATGGAACAAAAATGTAATAAAGGTTGATACTTTCATTTTTATTACCATGGGCCACATCACACCACCACATGAAGAATAAGATTCTATAGTGCTAATATTCTAAAACTATTAATACTCTTTAAGGGAGGAGAGAAAGAAAATTCACATTCCTCACATGCACCAGAACAGTATACTTATACATATAAGGTTTCATATAGTTCTTATAACAACACTGGAAAATCATAAAATACATTATTTCCCACTTTACACAAAATCAGGCTTAGGGAGGTTAAGTAACTTAGCCAAAATCACAACCATCAAGTAGCAGTTGCTGGAATGGAAAACAGATTTGGTTAGGTTAGTCCACATCGTTTCTTCTACCTCCTGCTGATTCTAAGAAGGGCAGTCCAAAGATCCTACTCTAAATCCTTGAAAATGCCTCCCCATCTATATTATACTGTGAACTTATAGACAAAGCAACCATCCTTATGGTCTGGCACAGAGGTCTCAAACTTTTTGGTCTCAGGATCCCTTTACACTCTTAAAAATTGAGGATCCCAAATAGCTTTTGTTTATGTGGGTTCTATCTATCAATATTTACCACATTAGGAATTAATCTAAGTTAAAAATATTATCTCATGTAAAAATAAACCCATTATGTTAAACTCATTTTCCATAAAAATTTGTATTTTCCCCCCAAAAAACTGTGAGACCAGTGGCATTGTTTTACACTTGTGCAATCTCTAATGTATGGCTTAAGAGAAGACAGCTGGATTCTCATATCTGCTCCTGTATTTTATCTATTATGATACATTTAGTTTGAAATATATTAAGAAAATCTGGCTTCATACAGATATGTAGCTGGAAAAGAGAGAAGTCTTAATAATTAGGCTTTTCAGATAATTGTAGATATTCTTTGATGCTACACCACAACTAGGTAAGTGGTAATTTCTTAGAGGTCAGTAGCAATGTGGACTTTTCATACTTTGTTAACATTAAAATCCATTGTTTTATCTTGCATCTTGGATAGATATTTTACTAAATCATGCACAGGTAAGATTATACATTGGTAATTGGGAAAATATTATTTCACTGAGTTATACAGATCTACCAAATGTTGACACATTTCATTATACAATGTAAAACACCACATTCATTAATAGCCCCCCACCATCTATTTTATTAGAAGAGTTAATGAAGTATTGGAAGCTGTCAAGCTCATGGTGGTAGATAAAAATTAGAATTTTGGATAACATGTATTTGAGTGCTGGAATTTTTCTCTTTGACAAAAAATACTATCCGTTGCTTTTCTCGAAGTGATAAGGCTTAGGTGTTCATTTGAGAAAATGTCTGCCGGATCCCCAAGTCTGAATAACCATAGTCTGTCTATCACTCTTTCAAGTAAAAATAGTGTTCCATGAAAAGTCAGCTAGTTTAGCTCGAAACTCAAGCTTACAACCCTTTTCTTTAAAGTTAATCACTATACGTCAGTATGCAGAGAGCTTTATGAACACTTCCTATTTTGTCATACAGAATACTAAGTACAATTATTGAAAGAATAAAAATTTAGTAAAATAAGAATGTCTTTGATCAAACACAAAATAAATAAAACTGGCATTTTTATATCATGAGTGTGAAGACACTAAGTACTAGCACAGTTTGGTGCCCCTGCCTTGATTTGTGCTTAGGTGCCAGCTATTCTACCCGCCACTGATTTTTGCACCCTTAATACAAATCTAACACAGCAAAAAGGGACAAAATCCGTGTATTATGATGAATACTTTTAGCCTCATGGATCCCTTGAAAGGGTCTCAGGGACCCCAAAAGGTTCACATACCATGCTTTAAGAAATGCTGGTCTAGTATAATATCTGAAGGCTATTATTAAATTACACACAATAAAATCCAATTGTCTTTCTTGCAGGGAATCTCATTACACACTTACCATGTGCTGATACATCTGCCTGTGTGCCATCTCGTCTCCCCACCTCACTGTATAATTGAGGAATGGTTTGATTCACCAGAGGTGACGGCTCAGTACAGACTGGATAATTCTCTACATGAAGCTGCTGCTGCTCCTGCATCTGTGGCATACAGACCATGGAGTGCCACAAGCTGTGGTGATAGCACTTGGGCAAGAAAGGGAAAAAACACTTTACTATTCCTTTTCTTAAACTAGTACCATTCTTCGCTGAAAAAAAAAGTTGGGCCATGATTTCCAGGTGGGATAACAATGACTTTTGAACTAAATGATATGACATTTAGAAAATCTATTCTCTATAACAACTTTAAGATCTTTCGCAGCCTCTGTATCTCATACGTGGACCTAGGAATTATTTTAGGAAAGCACCCTAAGGAAATTAGAGATATACACAATGATCTGTATACAAAGGTGTCTGTTATAGCATTGTTTTTAAAGGCAAAAAAAATTAACGACCTAAATATTCAACAACAAGAAACTGGATGAATGAATTATGATATATCCATGATGGAATAAAATACAGGCAGTAAAAAAAATCATGGTGTCAAATATTTAAGGAAAAAGTGTTCATATTGTTTAACTTAAAAGTTTACAAAATTACATAGTATAGTCCATATTTTATAAAATAAATAAATAAGCTGTAAGGAAATATACCAAAGTATACAGTGATTATACAGGTGATTTTGGTTTTCTTTACACATTAGTATTTTCCATATGCACCATAATGGATGCTATTACTTTTAATATTAGAAAATATTAAAATATCTATTCTACAATTCCTTGTATTCCCATGATGTAAAATATAGGAGACTATATTGTACAACACGGGGAATACAGCCAATATTTTATAATAACTATAAATGGAGCATAACCTTTAAAAATTGTGAATCACTATACTGTACACCCGTAACGTATAATGTTGTACAACTATACTTAAATTTAAAACAAACAAAAATACTAAAAATAAACAAATAATAAACTGCCTCCACCTTGTTTCCACAGGTGACTATAATAAACAAACATAACTGAAGGGGCAAGCACTTTATTTTTTCAATTCTTGAAACTGCATTTAGGAAATATAGTCTCAGAGAACAAAAACCCACTCTACTACTCTTAAATTATAAATGTGTGCCAGTCAGTAAAGATAGTTTTCTGGAAATGATATGTCCAATGTTTTAGGGAAATCAGTGTCTTGGAAAATCTGAGTATTATCCAGGAGACTATCTGGTTTACTATGTCATATGCCAAATCTTAAGATGCATCATTCCTTTTCAGAAAATGTGTCATCTTATTATATCAGAAGTGTATTTCAGGGGGAAAATGATCCCTGAAAGTATAAAGTAAAAGGGCTCTTACCTGAAATCAGAGACACCTTTCAGTGATATTAAGATATCTGTCAGTACTCCCTTTCTACAACTCAGGGAAGTGGTAAAAATCAGTGTTTGGCAAATATCTATGAACACATGAGTGCTTTAAAAATAATACTGCTCTTTAAATGTCTTTGAATTAGTCGGATTACTTTTCACATAAAATGCAGAAATAGCCACAAAAATGTTTTAAGTAAACAGGATAAATAATCCATTTGTTATTTCGAGATAGAAAAACATAGTGAAGGGTTGGCATATGATGTTAAATATGGAGGCCAATATATGCTGAAGTTGTACTTCATAGGGCCCCCACCCATGACAGTTTACAACTCTTTTATAAGAGAAACTGAAGTACTGGGAGGTTAAAGTAGAAAACTGACCTGTGTCATCTTCAGAGATATAAAGACAGAAATAAATCTTTTAGGTCCCTCATAGTGTTCTTGGGTTTTAAGGTTCAAGAGTCTGATTATCAAAACGGCTTATGTTTTTAAGTTAGAGGTTTGTTTTTTTTTTTAATCAAAGCAATTTTAACAGGACTCTTACCTGCAATCCCAGATTGAAATAGTACTGCAAAACTTTAGCATCTAAAATTAAAAATTTAAATCTTAGTGACTAGATGACATAAACAATTAAAACTTACCATTTAAAAGCTCTTCTCCTTCAGTATTAAGGTAGATACAACAAATGTTGTCTTCCCACATCAACACTACCCTCAATTCTACCTTATAGTAAATGACCATTTACCTACCACTATAGCTAAGATCGTTTTCTGAGCCAAGAAGGTTTAATCAACAAATACAGATTTTATTTCTATTCTTAATATTAGACAGATGTTACAGGAATACTACTCTGCAAATATTTAGAGAGACTCTAGTAAAGGCATTTTCTTGCTTGTCTCAAGACTAAAATTTTACTTTAATACAAATCTACTACAAAAGCAATCATGTTGGTCTTCAGAGCTAATACATAGTACAAACTAATGTTCTACAAATGCCAAGATTAGTGATGTCTACTAAGATAACTAGCACTGTTTGAAACAATTCACCTTGTCTTTATTTAACATGACTAACATACCACCACTAGGACTCCAAAAAGAGGAGGCAATGAGCAAGGTAACTCGAAATAAGTTATACCGTAAGGGGATAAAATTTCTTCAGACACAAAACTTTAAAGTACTTTACAAATGAACAAAATGTAGATGTATGAGAGAAGAGGGAATAGCCTTAGCATTTCAAGTATATCTCTAAATATATTTTTATTGATTGACCTGGGATTCACATATATTCTTATAAATAAGATAATGTAACTTGATTCCACTAACAAAAACTCTCAGAAAACCCCTCTTTCTTAAGTTGGAGACTCCCAATACATACAAATGTATTTACTGCCACTTTAAAAGAATGAGCTTGTATTTTGACTATTACGTGGGAATACAGTATAAAGCGTAATGCTCAAGCTAAAGAATATGAAAAGATGACAGCAGGAAGTAAATCCACAAATGGCATGGGATTCCACCCCTTGGTATTCACATACATCCACACAAAAAATCCATAGCAGTATTATTCTCAATAGCAAAAATGTGGAAACAACTCAAATGCCCATCAACTAATAGATAATAAAATATGGTATATCTATATAATGGAATGTTATTCAGCTGAAAAAAAGAATGAAATACTGACACATGTTACAACATGGATGAACCTTGAAAACATTATGCCAAATGAAAGAAGCCAGCCTACAAAAGACCACATATTGTATGACTCCATCTACATGAAATGTCCAGAACAGGCAAATCTATAGAGAATAGTAAAAAAAAAAAACAAAAAAAACAAAGCAGAATAATAGTTGCCAGGGTCAGAGAGAATGAGGAGTAACTGCTAATGGGTACAGGGTTTCTTTTTGGGGTGATGAAAATATTTTGGAATTAGACAGTGGTGATGGTTGTACAAATTTGTGAATATACTAAAAAGCACTGAATTATACACTTTACATGGATGACTTGCATGGTATATGAATTATATCTCAAGCTGTTAAAAAAAAGTGGCAGGTAAGGACTATAAGAACTCAAAAACATCACTTTGAAATGCAACTGGGGGGTGGGATCATGAAAATGATAGGATTTAAATAGGAAGTTAGATGGAAGAGTAGAGGGGGAGAGAATTTGAGTAGAATCACCATGACAGCAAAGGCTTAGAAGTAGAAAACCAGATGCATGGAGTTCTTGTAAAAGTAGAAGGAGATAAGGTACAGTTTTGGAAAAATGACCAGCAATTTCTTACAAAACTAAACACACATCTATCTAGGCCCATCAATTCCACTCCTAGATATTTTCCCAAGGGAAATGAAAACACATGTTCACAAAGACTTTTACAAGCATGTTCATAGCAGCTTTATCATAACTGATCCAAACTAGAATATAGTCCACGTGTCCCTCAACAGGAGAATGGACAATCAACAGGAGAATGGACAAACTGTAGAGTACCCATATGACGAAATACTCAGCAATAAAAGCAAATAGACTACTGATAATATGCAGCAACATGGAAGAATCTCAAAAAACATTACATTGAGGTTAAGAAGCCTTCCATAAAGAGTACATACTGTATGATTATATTCACATGAAATTCTAAAACAGGTAAAACTAGGGCAGAAAAATATCAGAACAGTGGTTGTCTCTGAGGGGAAGTAGAGATGGGGTAGGGAAAGACTGGGAAGGGGCATGAAGGAACTTTGTGGGATAATGATGTTTTATAACTTGATGGGGATTTGGGTTACACAGGTGCATGTACGCATCTGTCAAAACTCAGCAAGTGTACATTTAAGATTTGTTCATTTCGGGCTTCTCTGGTGGCACAGTGGTTGAGAGTCCGCCTGCCGATGCAGGGGACACGGGTTCGTGCCCCAGTCCAGGAAGATCCCACATGCCGCGGAGCGGCTGGGCCTGTGAGCCACGGCCGCTGAGCCTGCGCGTCCGGAGCCTGTGCTCCGCAATGGGAGAGGCCACAACATGAGAGGCCTGCGTACCGCAAAAAAAAAAAAAAAAGATTTGTTCATTTCATTATATGTAAACTTTACATCAAAAGAAAAAATAGGGCTTCCCTGGTGGCGCAGTGGTTGAGAGTCCGCCTGCCGATGCAGGGGACGCGAGTTCGTGCCCCGGTCCAGGAGGGTCCCACATGCCGCGGAGCGGCTGGGCCTGTGGGCCATGGCCGCTGGGCCTGCGCGTCCGGAGCCTGTGCTCCGCAGCGGGAGAGTCCACAGCAGTGAGAGGCCCGCGTACAGCAAAAAAAACCCCAAAAAACGAAAAAATAAATACCAAACTCTAGTTAATGATATGAATGTTCAAGTTTTTAATGGGGAAGAATGATGTCTACAATTTACTTTGAAATGCACCAAAAAGATGGATTAATTGATGGACAGAGAGATGGATGGAGGAAAAGATGGAGAAATGCATGCTAATGCAAGTATAGTTAACTGTTAACAACAGAATATAGGTGGTGGATATATGAATATTCATTTTAAAATTCAAATTTCATGTATGTCTAAACATTTTCAAAATAAAATGCTGGAAAATGCAAAATCAGCATTATGTGCTGAGAAGATCTTGGGCAGGGGTAGGTAGGTGAGGGGAGAGGAGTAAAGGGATCATTGTTCAATGATACATTATTAATAAAATAGAAAACCAAGGAAAAGAGTCAATGTTTTGCATGGCCTAAAGAGAAGAAAGAAGGGAGATGAAGATGAGGAATTTCACTGTAGACAGACTGAGTCTGAAATAAAAGTAAGAAAGCCAAGTGAAAATGTCTAGCAAGTAGGTAGAAGCCAAGGCCAGATAGATTTAGAAATCATCCACATAAAGTTGATAATCAAGTTTTAAGGAAGGGAAGAAGAACAGAATGGAGTTGAAGATCCTGGTGACTACCTTAGGGGCTGAAAAAACCCAAAATAGAATAGAAAAGCAGCTAGAAAAATCAAGGGAATGTTACAGGAAAAAAAAAAGGTATGAATAAGCTACAAACAACTTTCGACTACAATTCTCTTTTGAGATACACTGCTAAACTGAGGGGTAACAAAAGACTTCCAATGGAAAGCTACTCAGTTTAATTAAGGAAACAACACATGGCTGAAATCCAAGGCAGATCAGAGCCCCCCCCACCCCAATTCCTCCCCCCAAAACCTTTTCCAATTCTTCAAAATTCAGTTGGAATCTTAAATATCAAGAATGCAACAATTTCATGCACTTGTGGTAGGCATTAAATAAAAGAAATGGAGAAAATTGTGTTATCAACTCCTGCTTTTCAAGAGAAATTATTGAGAGCAGATATCCAGTTGAGAATCTTCTTCAGGGCAGACATGTAGCTACCTTAGAAAAGCAGCGTGAGTCAGCTCAACCATACACTTCTTGATTATGCAGAAGATATTCTCAGCTTTCAGTTCCTTCTTTCCTTAGTCATTTACCTAGCATTATGCTCTCAAGTCAATTTCCGTTTGGTCCACCACCCTACCCTCATTGGTCAACCAAAGAGAGATATGCTCTAAAATTTAAAATTAAAAAACCAAAAAAAAAACCAGACCTAAATAACTCTCACCCAAGTCTCAAAATCTACTTACCTTGAGGCAGATCACTGCCACATGGATCACAGGAATAAGGTGGAGGTAGTGATGGTAAGTTTGAAGTGTCTGTCACCTCAAGAGAAGAAGGAGGAGGAGGTGGTGGTGGAGGAGGTGGAGGTGGTAGAGAGGCAGCCACAGCAGGAATAGGAGCAGCCAGGTATGGATAGGATGCTGAAGCAATGACTAAAAAGGAAACAAAACAAACTAGCAATGTACAGCTGTAACATCTTATAAGCAGTAGCTCGTCCTCTATTTCTTTTGTGTTCCCAATATGGTCAAGCAACTCTGGGTCTTATGGTTTGACTTAAAAACAAAAACTTAGGGCTTCCCAGGTGGCGCAGTGGTTGAGAGTCCGCCTGCCGATGCAGGGGACATGGGTTCGTGCCCCGGTCCGCGAAGATCCCACGTGCCGCGGAGGGGCTGGGCCCGTGAGCCATGGCTGCTGAGCCTGTGCGTCCGGAGCCTGTGCTCCGCAATGGGAGAGGCCACAACAGTGAGAGGCCCGTGTACCGCAAAAAAAAAAAAAAAAAAAAAAAAAAAGAAGGTAAATTGCACATATTCTTTTAGACATGCCAGTTGAAAAGTAGGAGTTCATTACAAGTTATTTTGAGTTAAGGAAATTACTTGACATTAAAAAGGAAAAACAACTGTAAACTACAGAGGCTTGACTACCAAGATTTTGAACATCAGCTAATATGTACATAAATAAATACTACTAAAGCAAAATTTTTACTGAGCTTAATACAAAGTTAAGGATGTTTTCAGCCATCTGCCAAATCACAAGATGTAGAAGCTAATAAGAGAGACTAAATTGCACAGATTACAGATTTAAGCAGTCCTTGAAGGTTTCTACTTGGTAGCATGAGAGGAATATAGAGAACTCTAAATCGTAACAGTTCCATTTCTAAGGACCTACAGAATCTAAAACCGACAGGCTAGATGAACTATCTTATCCCTTTAACTTTCTATAACTGTTACTATAGTTTAAAAACCACAGTCACTTAGGAGTTTCACAGTTTTTGACATAAGAAATTCAAATACAATTATGTTTAAATATCAATACATTCCTCTATGATGATAAAGGCAGCAATGTGGTTCCAACCTAGTGAATATAAATTATCTCCACATATACATACTATGTTACATAAATTTGTTAAATTTTTTGATACCAACCCTTCAAGTTTAATTGAACATTTTAGCTGACTTAGAAATTCCAGTACTCAATTTTATCACTGTGTTGCCTGCATTATAATTTTACCCCTGAGAAGTATAGAAAGTTTGGGCTCATTGTTCAATAAAGGTTTAAATTTGGAGTTTTAGAACACTTAGTTTAGTAAAAGAACAGTCCACACAAGCTGAATTTGTTATTCTGGTAATTTAGCAAGAGGAATTTAAGGCCAAGTATTACAAGTAATCCACATTGCTTTCATTCACCAACAAATATACTAACAACACATTTATTTATACCCTTTATACAACTACAGGCTAACAGTAATAGGAAATCTAAATCTTAGGGTGATTTAAAACTTGATAACCAACTCTTTTGGGGTGATGAAACTGTTCTCTTGATTGTGGTGGTAGTTACACAATGTTATGCATTGTTAAAACTCATAGAACAGGGCACCAAAAAATAAATTTTACTGTATCTAAGTTTTGTCATGCATGTAGAAATCTCCACTTTTACAGCTTTAGAAGAGGATTTAATTTTTAGAACATTTCCAAATGCTCTAAAGATTCATGGATTTGTTTTCTATAAAATAATGGCTTCAACAAAGCCACACTCTTATTCCTTTTAAACTAGCACTCAAATCACACCATTTTTTTCAAAAACAACTGGAATAAGTTCAATTAGCTAAAAATAGTAGAATGTGATTACGATTACAAGGTAAAAACCAAATACTAGACATAGAGGTAGCTAAGTAAGTTCTCCTGGGCCTGAGAGAATCAAGGACGGAAGAAATTTGGAGGTTACTTTGAACTCAACTTTTTTTTTTTTGATAAATTACATTAAAATTAAGAATTTCTCTTCATCAAAAGGTACCACAGGAAAAATGAAAATATCAACAAAGAGAGAGAAAATATTTACAATACATATAACTGGTAACATATTAGCATCTAGGACAAACCTCCGGTTTCATTTGTCATGATTAACATATTGGGCGCAATAATTCTTTGTTGTGGAGGCTGTTTTAGCATCATCCCTGGCCTCAACTTATTAGATGCCAGTAGCTCTCCCCTGCCAAATTGTAGGACCACTGAAAATGTCTGTAGAAATTGTCAAATGTTTCCTAAGGGGCAAATTCTCCTCCAGCTGAGAATCACAGATGTAAACTAAGTGAAAAATGAAATAAGTCAGACAAAGACAGATACCCTACATCAGGTGTCCCCAACCGGTCGCGGCCTGTTAGGAACCGGGCTACAGCAGGAAGTGAGCAGCGGTCGAGCGAGCGAAGCTTCATCTGCCGCTCCCCCATCGCTCCCCATCACTCGCGTTACCACCTGAAGCGCCCCCCCACCCTCACCCCCATCTGTGGAAAAACTGTCTTCCGTGAAACCGGTCCCCGGTGCCAAAAATGTTGGGGGCCAATGCTCTACATTATCACTTATATGTGGAATCTAAAAAATAAAACAAATGATTATAAAAAAAAAGAAACAGATTCAGATATAGAGAACTAGTGGTTGGTTACCAGTGGGGAGAGTGAAGAGGGGCAAAAAAGGGGTAGGGGATTAAGAGATACAAACTACTATGTATAAATTAATCAACAAGGATATATTGTACAGCACAGGGAAATATAGCCATTATTTAGTAATTGAACTCAACTTTCTTTCTTTTTTTTTTTTTTTTTTGCAGTACGCGGGCCTCTCACTGTTGTGGCCTCTCCCATTGCGGAGCACAGGCTCCGGACGCACAGGCTCAGCAGCCATGGCTCACGGGCCCAGCCGCTTGGCGGCATGTGGGATCTTCCCGGACCAGGGCGCGAACCCATGTCCCCTGCATCAGCAGGCGGACTCTCAATCACTGCGCCACCAGGGAAGCCCTCAACTTTCTTTTAAAATGCATATTATAATACGTTCCATAAGAAAAAGCTTTTAAAACTTCCAGTTGCTCTAGAGATGCATGAGCATCTAATTCGCAGACTTAACAGGGCTCTATGTATGGGCTTACCAGGTACAGTTCAAGTGATGGACCCAGAACAATGGAAGCAAACTTTTCTAAAAGTGAATGGAAACCAATGAAATTCATTCAAAAAGCTTATTTCCTTGTCAATGCAGCTGCAGTCTGCTTCAGGACATTTCAGAAGAGAACGTGAATATACATAGTAAGACTCAGCTTCTCTAGAGATCAAAGGGCAGGGCCAGTACTAAAGTGCAGTGAGGTGCAAAATTTAAAGGGCCACCAAATTAAAGCAAAAAAAAAAATTCATGATGACTAAAATACCAAAATTGCAAAAGATAGGATCTAAGCTTGCACTTGCATGACCACAAGAGTGAGTGCCTCACTCACCTCACCCTAAGCCTGGCCCACAGTTCCTATCTTTTAAAAAAACTTTGATACTTTGTTTATCATGGATTCTGTTTTTGCATTAGTTTTGTTTCTTTTAATAGTGCATTAAAGTATTATTTATCTTGATCACTGTGGGGTTTTTTTTGATACTCCCTTAATTCTGTACCCAGAGCAAGTAAGTCACTAGCTCCGGCCCTGGCAAAAGACTTGGAAACAGTTACCAAAAAACTCAGTTAACAGGATTTAATGCCTATGAAGACAATCATAATAAAAGCAATCATGGCATCTAGTTACCTGGCAGATAGGAAGTGACTTAAAGGAGGATGGGATGGGGCTGCCAGACAGACACATGAATAACAATGAGAAACCTGAGTTGTATCTAGAGGACAGGAACGACAAAGAGCAACTAAAAAGCAGCCATTACTTATTAGAGTTATAGTTGAGGTTCACAAGTGGCTCAACAAAAAGTAAAATGAAGGCCGTATACATTTTTAGAAGTATCTACAAAAAAACATAAATCTGGCATTTAAAGGGTAATCTTTCAATGATTCTACATAAATGGGGTATTACAATGCTTGATTTCACCTGTCACTTGTTTTTTTAAGCTCAGACATCTGCTGGAAGCAGATAGCCAACGTGTTCCCCTACAATTAGCACAAGTAGTAAAACCAGTATCTCCATTAACATTTCCAATGAAAAATTTCTGTGGTCATTAATGAACATATATTGCATGTTTTGTTCCAGGCACAGCGGCTAAGTACTTAATTTTTATATTATAAATAAAACAGATACAAAAAACAAATCAAACGAATTATTTTCAGGTGGACACTATCCTTCAGGTGGACACTATCCAGGTTAAGAAAGAAAACTTTGCCAGCCATTTCAGAAAACTTCCATGCACTCCATCACAATCACCACCCTCTTACCCCCACCATAATCAACCACTATCCTGACTTTCATAGTAATCACTTCTTTGTAGTTTTAAGTGTTTTGTCACCCAAATGTGCATCCCTACACAGTTTTTAAAAACTGTATCTTGAACCTCTTTTAATCTATAGGTCCCTTCTCCATCCCTGTCATTTCCTTTCAATTTGTCTTTTGAAGACCCCTTGACCTGTTGAGTTTCCCAGTCTGGATTTTGCTGATTACATACTCATGGTGCATTTCAATGTGTTCTTGTATTTCCTGCAAATAGGCAGCTAGATCCAGAAGACTAGATCAGACTCAGGATTGATTCCTTTGGTAGTCTATAGGTAATGTCTCACTATCTTTGCAATCTTAGCAGCTATTGCTATTTAATATGCATCCATTCAGTAACGACTGCAAAATGATTACATTCTGCCACTTCTTTTTCACTGATTAGAATACTAATATACAGAAATATTTCCCCTCATCTACTATTTGGTTACCCCGTATTATAGTTCATATAAGAAAGGCAGGATAAATACTTGATTCTTTCACTTTACTGTCCCGTTTTCAAGAACGTAAACTGGTTTCCTAACATCCTCTTAAGAGAACCAATTCTTTTTTCAGTTATGTATTCTTTTCAGATTATTTTCCATTATATGTTATTATTAGATATTGATTACAGTTCCCTGTGCTATACAGTAAATCCTTGTTTTTTAATCTATTTTATGTATGTTGTTTATATATAGATAGATAGATAGATAGATAGTTGTTAATCCCAAGGGAACCAATTTTTAAAATATCATCAGGAACTTTTAAATATATTTGACATGTTCCAATCTATTGCAATTATCATTGTTGAAGCTCAAACTGTTCCATCTTTGACCAGTGGGAACCTCTTCAAGATGGCTCGTGAGTCCTTTTGACACGACCCCCAGTACCTGTTGATAGCTTCCTTGCTATCTAGCATGACAAGATGATCCAGGCTAATCCTGAACATCTCCTGCCCAGACCTGGAACCAGAAATTTCTCCATAAAGCTGTTTGTTTCTGTTTAAGTGAGAAGCAGCAGAAGAGTGCTAAAGATACTCATTGTTTCTGAGCCTTTTCAGTGGACAGAGCTAGGAAATACACAAATTTAAAGATAAAATACCTCAAGTTCATACTGATACTTCTAATTCAAATGTGATACCATAAAAGTTTCTCCTTAGCCTTTTTTAGTACATGTGTATTACCTTTCTTCCATACTAAGATCCCAGTTTGCAAGGACACAGAGGGATAAAACTGGAATATCCCATACTCATTTGTTTTAGCCAACATTATAGTCTCTGAATAACAATCTAAGTATCTAGATAAAAGAACCTGATGTGTTTACTGAAAGCATTAAAAAATGCTTGGCACATGGTCTCTCAATTCTCCCATTTTTAAAAATAGCTATACTGTACCTATATTGTTCAAATATAAGGCTTTACATAGTGTATCATCAACCTCTCAGCCCTCATTTTGTGTTAAGTATATATTTAATACTTACAATCAGGTCTTAAGCTAATGTCTTATTGTTTTGGTGGTCTAAAAGTCAAAATCATTCTCCAATACACTCTGTTCCTCCAATACAACTTCCTGTGATGGCAGAAATATTCTGTATCTGTGCTGTCCAATACAGTAGCCACTAGCCACGTGTGGCTTTGAGCACCTGGCATGTGGTTAGTGTGACCGAGCAACTGAAGACTTATTTTACTTAACTGTAATTAATTAAAATTTAAAGTGTCATACGTGGCTAGCAATTACCTTACTTGACAGCGTATCTTTATTAGATTCTTCAAGAAGGGCTCATGCAAATAATATTCTCTGAATTCTTATACATTACCCTTTAAGCCTGAAAATGTTTGACTGGATATAAAATCTTTGGTTCACATATCCTCTCATTATCTTAAATGTTACTCCATTTTCTTGTAGCATGAAGCATTGCTGTCAAAGTTTGACGATTATCATTTTATTTCCTTTATACTCCACAGGCTCTTTTTCTTTAAAGCCCAGTTGTTTTACTAGAATATCCTGGTGTTGGTTGCTCTGGCTCAATATTCTGCAGAGCACTGTTTCAGTATGTAGTTTTAAAGTTTTTTAATTTCAGGAAATTTTTCTGAATTATAGTTTTTAGTATTTATTCTTTTCCCTTACTTTGGTTTTCTTCTTTAGGAACTTCTATCAGTGTTGGATATCCTTTGCCTAACTTCAATATGTCACTTTTGACTCTTTCTCTTCGTTTTTTTCATTTTAGATTCCCCCCTTTCTTACATCTTTCTCTTAAAGCATTATCTGTTGTACATACTTGGTCATGTTCTTTATAGTTTAGTCTTCATTACCGAAATGACTTTCTTCCATTTCTAATGCTTTCCTGAGTTCTGTCACCTCATCCGAGTTTTTCTAATCCTGATTTGTTATTTTTAACATTTTGTGTTATTTTATTAATGTCTTTACCTCATTTTGAAATAGTTGTTGGTTTAGTTTAAGTTCTGTTTAGTGTGCACATTCTGACATGCTTTTACTGTCTAACAGGGATACTATTCTGTTTTCCTCTTAAAACACCTTTGTATGCAACCTTAGTGCTTTTCTTTCATTCATTTTTTTTAACATCTTTATTGGAGTAGAATTTCTTTACAATGGTGTGTTAGTTTCTGCTTTATAACAAAGTGAATCAGCAATACATATACATTTTTATGTGAAATTATTTTTTATGAACTCTAGAACGAGATGAAATACAAGAAAGCTTTTCTAACTTCTTAGGGATCTCTATTGTTTTTGTAGTGTTTAAAAACATGACTGCTTTCCAGGATTCCTTGGCTCTGTTCTCTCAGCTTTAGTCTGGACCTGCTCTTTCCCTATCCTCATCAACTTTGATTCCACTCCCAGCAGTTTCTACCCAGTGAGGAATATTATCCTAAAAGGTAGCCCTACCAGGTCAGTTTTCAGAGTTCTTAGGGGCAAAACTGTTCCACGTCCTTTAGTCCCTTTACCATGTACCCAAAGCACTCACCTAGTATTGGAGAGGTCAAATCCCTTCCCAGTCTTAGCTGTTCCTTCCAAATTGGCTGCCCCACTGTCCAGTGAATTCTTATTAGTTCTTTTGGGGTTCTTCTGTTCTCAGGTCCATCAGACAACATCCCCGATGCTTCTGTCTTATTGCTCCCACATTGACCCTGACAGCATGCACGTCTTGTGACTGATGGTTTGTCCCTACCTGCTTAAATTCTGGGGTTCATGGGGAGACCTTGTCCCCTAGTTTTGTTGTTAAACATTGTCCCATGGGTATTGGTTTTGCTATTTCCATTTTTATTTGGGGACGCAGACTGAAAAGCTATGCTGTTGCTGCCACCACTTCCCCAGAATTCTGCTGAAAATTTTAAATTATGTTAACTCAGTGGAATTTCACAACCACTTCATAAATTGGTACTATCAGTACCTCCAAGCTCACAGATAAGAAAGGTTCAATAATTTGTCCAAAATTACATAGCTAGTAAGTTGTAAAACCAAGATTCTAACCTGGATCTCTTAAATTCTAGAGCCAAACTTTTCAGGAATTAATTCTGTGAAGTGTGAAATACCTTTACCTTAATTTCTGTATAATAAAACTTAACTTGAAGTTTAAGAAACTAGTACAAGTCCTCTAAATTTTCAATGGGGTTAGCAAAACAATAGCTATGAAATCATACCAAAGCTAAATTTGCAAGAAAAAAAATTGAAATTTAATACTGGAGATTAAAGTAATCTTATCTAATCACTAGAATTGTTGTATGGGCATGTTCATGACTAGAAAAAGAGGCTTCCAAAGTAAGGAACCACTAATAACCTACCTGG
Source organism: Tursiops truncatus (assembly GCF_011762595.2). Classification (NCBI taxonomy): domain Eukaryota; kingdom Metazoa; phylum Chordata; class Mammalia; order Artiodactyla; family Delphinidae; genus Tursiops; species Tursiops truncatus. Next base: position 34,501,563 of record NC_047055.1, read on the forward strand.
CCTGCCTTGTGTAGGCGGAGATACAAATAGAGGCTGTATAGCATTCTGTGAGGAAATTGAAGTGGTACTACTAGCTTGATTAGCTGCTGCACAGTTAGGTAAGACTGGAGCTGGAACAATATTTGCACAGGAAGCTGCAACTGCTGCAGAATTCACCATCACCACCTGTAAGTGTGGAAGAAAGTTTAGAACTCTAAGTTTGGTTTCACAAACAATATTGGTCTCTTATCTGATCCTAAACTTCAGGAAATAGTATTCTAATAACTAAAACACCAAGAAGCCAATATTTATGTAAACCTAATACAGGAAGGTTATTTCTTTTAGAAGACCCCAGATGACTTTGAGAGATTTACTTTTTTATTTTAATATTTTTCTGGAAAGGTAATACATTAATATGATTCAAAAACCAAGTATAAAATTGTATACAATGAAAAGTTTCCTCCAACCCCTGTCCTCCATCTGCCTAGTTCCTCTCTCCACAAACAAGTAACCTCTGGGTTTCCTGAATACTATCCAGGAATTTATAGTACATATTTATTTTTACATGCATCTATGTTTCCCCACACACACTTAAAAAAAAAAACAAACAGAAAATGTTCTTTGCTTATTTTTTTTTTTAACTTCGTGAGACTGCAACTTGTTTCTCTGATTAGGCCACAGCACCCAATACAGGGCTGTGCACAGAAAGATGTTCAATAAATGGTAACAGATTCTTCTTCATGAACACCCTGTCCTCACTGTAGTCTCCATTTTCTTATTACCCACTGCAATGTGGCTGCTACCCTCTCTGGTTCTCAGAAACTGTATTCAAAGTCACAGTGGTCTCCATGGCAACAAATCATAGTAGACTCTTGTTAGTCCTTATGTTGCTTTACGGCTTGGCAGCAACTGACACTTGACTATTCCTTGAAACATTCTCTTCCTGGGGCTTCCATAATACTACACTCTCCTGCTTTTCCTCCCTCCTTGGCTATTCCTTCTCTACCCATTTTCTAAATGGTGATGCACAGGCTCTGTTCTAGATGCTGTTCTCAATCTCTTCCTTTTTCCAGGATGATCTTATTTACTCCTACGGTTTCAGCTACCTTTCTGATGCCAGCTTCCCATTCTATAAGAAAGCTTTACATTTTAAGTTTCAGGAAATGGCACAGACTTGACAGGTAATTTACATTAACTCACTCATTATATAAGAGGTTCAGAGTAGACTGAGTAGTCCAATGCCAGCACACAGAACAGTGTCTAGAACACAGCAGATGCTCCATCAATTTGTTAATAAATTTACTAATGCTTGTGCCAGGCACCAGGAAGTACAATAACAATTAACATAAGAATATAAGCAGCTTCTTTGAAGTATGATGAAGGGCAGAGAACAAAAAGAAAAAATTCATTTTCTTCTGTTTAGGCCACTGCAACTGACTGTAAAATAAAACTATAAAGATTACCTTCTGGGGGTAGTTGTATGAGGTAACTGTATCATGAGGAGACATAGGACATGGTCTTCTATCCTGAAGAGACTTTAATGAATACAGAAGTACAAATAAGGGGAAATCAAGAAATTAAACAATACATCAATAAAAGATCTGCTTTGTTTCAACATCTCCTAAAGATAAGTGAAAGTGATCTGTCCTAAAAGTATTCAAATTTGGAGGTGGCTACTATGATAATGCTCCAAAAGGTATCACCCTAGTGCCTGACTTAGGTGGCTGTTCTATTTCCCGTCTACAGAAATCCTGACCATATCCAACTCTAGTCCCAATGTAGATACTAAAATGTAATGGAGAATTGTAATTTAAACACTTTCTCAGTGTCCTCTCTTGCCTTAAAAAGCTCAAAATCAGTAGGGCCAGCAACAGTGTTGCTAAAAGAAAGCATTCCATCAAAAGGAACAGCTTGGGACAAGGGTGGATAACTGGTTGGTCAGCTGCATCCTACCTAAGCAGGATGTAGTATAATCCAAACACCATTCCCCTTTGGCTCAAGACCTTGTCTTTGTGAAAGTAACAATGATTTTAAAAGGCTCAGAATTATGCATGACAGACTGTCATGACAGAAAAATAAACTAGCAGCAGAAGCTGGTAATAAGGACACAGAGGAAATCAGGTGAAACAATCACAGGAAACAAGAGGAACCACATTGGGACAAAGACAAGCCCAACTTAACATGGACCTAAGAGTGCATGTTTCGAAAGTCTGTGTTGAAGTACAGCCCAAGTACCGGCCAAAAAGCAAACTTTAGCCCTGGCTCAGAAGGCCCAGTGTGAATTCTAAACAATTCTAGAGAAGGATTTAGGCGAGAGTTGGGCGTGGAATTAAGAAGAAAAAATGTTCATAGTTTCTTAGAAGGTTCTGTGCCTGGAAATCTTTAAGTCCTGCATTGCTCTTCTCCCCTCAGAATGCTGTGAAAAAATTACTTAGAAAAATTACTTAGAAACTTGGTGACTGGAGAGTGGGAGTGGAGCATGTCATGAAGAGATTGAAACCTACTGGGGATGTATGATAAAGTAAGTTCAGAACAAAAAGGAACACGTGACAAGTGAGATTAAAGGGACAGAAAGAAAGTGTCTACTCCTGTCATCCCTGAAGGCGAGATTTTTACTTGCTTTTTCAACTTGGGTGGCTATTTCAAGAAATGGTGTAAAAAGCATGTGATATGAGAATAGTAATGACAGACTGAGAGGAAAAACTATTTCTCTAGCAGGGGCAAAGGAAGGAAAGGAGAAATAATGGGAAGAGAATAATACATCACAGTTTTCATCACCTTCCTAAGATGTATTGCCTAAACAGTAAAAACAAAAATTCAGTACATGAAGCTATCAAAGTTAAGATTAATCACAGAGAATAGAGGGTAGTCATTCAACTTCCTCACAAATATTCCAGCTCTCCTCCTAGGTACATGGGTAGGTTGCTCTTCCCGGCCTCATCTAATTAGGTATGGGCACATGACTTGTTTGGACAATGAAATATGAGCAGAAATATTGAGAGCCAGTGTTTAATTTCCCTATCTTCAGCTCTGCCAAGGTGACTGTGAAAGTACATGTCCATCAGCCTGGGTTCCTGAGTGACTCTGATGAACAAAGGCCTGCTACCAACCTGCACTGGACCTATAACATTAGCAAGAACAGCTGTGTTAAGCCGCTGAGATTTTGGTGGACTGTTGCTGCAGCGTAACCTAGCTTGACCAAAACAGTAATTCGTAACTAAAATTAGGGTGCTGCTGTAACAAAAACCTAACTTGAGAAGGAGATTATGAATTTGTAGCTCTTAAGGGAAGAGGTTTGGAAAACAGAATGTTAGTTTTGTGTTTTGATTACTGCTGGCAGAGTTTAGCAAGGTATTTTAAGACAGATGTGTACAGAAAAGTAGTTTGTAGGCAGGAATGAAAGGGAATAGAGTCCTTGATACTAGGACTTGTAGGGTTTGGAGAGGCAACCGCTTCAACTCAAAACTCTAAAAGATAAAACTGATAAATGCTTTGAACAACAAAGAGAAGGTAAAACTCGGCCTTGAAGGAAGACTCAAATCATTGTTAAAATATGATTGCACTAAAGTATCTCAAAGCAAGAGTCCCATTAAGGATATAACACCCAATGAATCCTTGCAGTTGGACAAAATGGCTCATGGAAAAGTATTCAAAGGTATGGCTCTTTCATCAATGCCTGATAAGCTAAAGGTATTTGCAATCAAGTAGAGACAGGGATAAGAATGCAAAGAATTATAGCAAATCTAAGTAGTATATTTATAAAAAAGAATTGTCAGTATGGCTATTGGCAAATGAAACTAATAGGAATCAGAGAAGCTGCACAATAAGTTACTCACATAGCCAAAGACACCATGAGCAGAACTAAAACTATCCAACTGAGATAAAACCACCCTTGGGCCCTCAATTTTCAATGAGTAAGAAGCAGGCTGAGAAAGCTGCTCAGTTGCCAAGAGGGATTATTCTCCAATGCCTACTTCAAATATAGCCAAGGAAGGAAGGGCCTTGGAGTAATCAAGAGCCCCAGAAAACAACGAACCAGGGAGCCTCTCCAGGGAACAGTCCCCATGCCTAGGTTGGGGGCCCTCAAAATGTCTGTCCAGCATGATGTCAGAATTGCTATGGGCCAGTAACTGTTTCTCCCATTCTGCCTGCATCTGAATGGGAAGTTCTACTGCAATTTTTCAGTCCCTGCTCTACCACTGGAGATCGGGTGTGTAGGGGGTAAATAACTTTGTAGATTTGGTTTAGGCCTCCAGATCAAGAGGAGCCACATCTGGACCAATACAAAGAGTACCACACACTTCCCAGAAACCCTGGGCTCTGAGCTTAATCACACCGAAGGGGATTTTGGGGTTGCCTCTCGTGAGGTGGAAGGAAGTATTTTGCCTGTGGGAGTTTCCACTGAATGTTGTAATCCTTAGTGCTGTTAAAATATTTCCAACTTTTTGACTTCTAGGCACAGAGAAGTTAGAGCCTTCAAGAGAAACATGCTCTGGCCGATGAAAAAGAAATGGAGGGCTTCCCTCGTGGCGCAGTGGTTGGGAGTCCGCCTGCCGGTGCAGGGGACACGGGTTCGTGCCCCGGTCCAGGAGGATCCCGCGTGCCGCAGAGCGGCTGGGCCCGTGAGCCATGGCCGCTGAGCCTGCGCGTCCGGAGCCTGTGCTCCGCAATGGGAGAGGCCACAGCAGTGAGAGGCCCGCGTACCGCAAAAAAAAAAAAAAAAAAAAAAAAAAAAAAAAAAGAAAAAAAAGAAATGGAAAAGAAAGTGATATGTGTCATCTCCAGGTAGAAACTGTAAGAGCCAGTGCACCATTCACTACCTTTTGTTTCCTGCCTTAGCAATCATGGATGGAGCTTCCATCAGCTTAAGTCCCTAAGCAGAGCCCTCCTGCAGACCTCCACTACACATGTAGCATAACCAAGAAGTAAACTCTTGTTATATTAAGTACCTGAGATTTATGGCCCATTGTTACTCTGTTAGAAAGATCATGATAAAATCCTCTAAAAAAATCATCATAGCCAATGTTCAAATTTCCTCTTGTATCAACACATATTCGGAACATCTCTATGATAATTTCTAGAAGGGGTGTGATCTCGGATGAGTTAATTTCTGGGCCTCAATTTCTTTATCTACAAAATGGGAATGATACCCTAATACCTCATAGGATTGTTCTGATTTAAATACATTTATATGTATAGCACTCAGAACAGTGTTCTAGTACACAGGAGCTATATGTGTTTGTCATTATTATTAAATACCTACCAAGTTTGCTGTAGATTCAGTTGTGCTGTAAACACCTGAAGTTTCATAGTCTTGTTCTAGAGGATACAGCCAAAGTAAAAATAATGAGCACTATTCTATAGTTTGAAATTTTATAAATAATGAGTATCAGATTTTACCTAGATCTCACTGACCTGAAGGATAAATATATTCTTCATGATATCCCCCTAGAAAAAAAAGACAGAAAAAGTGTGTTTATGTAGGAATTCTTGCTCAGAGAACCAGATGGCCAGCACTTGCTTCTTCTCAAGTTTTATGGATATATGTTCAAAACTAAAATGTATATATCCTTGAAACAAGTGATTTGAGCTTTCATACTACTCAACAGATATTAAAGCCAGAGACTGGCTGTAAACAGTACAAATTTCTCCTTTGAAAATTCCCTTAGTTCTTAAGAGTTCAGACAGACGTGAAAAACCCACTTGCGTCCAATTCTGGTGGTAGAGTATGGTGATTAACTTCACTGGCTCTGGAGTTAGGACTGTCTAGATTTGAATCCTGATTAACTATATCACTTTAGGCAGGTTACTTAATCTTTCTGTCTTAATTTCTTCACTGTAAAACAGGGTTAACAGTACCTAGCTCACAGTGGGGTGAAAAGAACACAGCATGATGCTTGGCATATAGTAAATGGTGATTATAAAGTAATCTGAGTATAATAACCAGTAGTTTGCTTAGGTGAAAGTTAAAGGAATATGGCACGCTTCATCAGTTTTTCAGCCTGATTCAGGTAAATAATACATTTACAATCAGTTTGTTCTCAAAATATGGCTTAGAGGACTGAAGTACTTTGCTCTAAGATTGCTACACCATTGAAATTCAGAGAAAGTCAATCTTCAACTGGATAGTTTTCCAGCAAATAACACCCCAAAGGTCAAAACTGGATTGATTCTTAAACATGTCACTTATCCAACACACATGCAGGTAACCCTCCAGACAACAGGATTTAAGGTGAGAATGAATATTTGGTTACTCTGAATATGCCACTATAGGTGAACAGTACATATGAAGATACCCACTGTGCTAAAAGGAAAAGTAAAAGGGTCATCCTGAGTAAAAGAGCAGAGAATACGCATACTCAGGCACATGCATGCACACTAAGTTCTTAGAAATATCTATTTTCTCCAACATAAGTAGCAGAAAGAATATCACAAGAAAATACATTGACCAGTAAGTCAAATCATTCAGACTGCCTCTTACCTCCTTAATCCACCCAATTCCTCCAGAATTGTTTCAGTAGGCATATTTCATTTTACAGAAAAGTGGTAAAAAAAAAAAATAAGCACACCCAATGATGAGAGGCACTCTAACAACTATAAAGGTTATGTATACATGCTTTAGAGTCAGATAAACCCAAATTCAAAATTGATCTCTGCCAGTCACAAAGGACCACATATTGCATGATTCCTTTTATATGAAATGTCCAGAATAGGCAAATCCATTAAGACAGAAAGCAGACTGATGGTTACCTACCACTAGGGGCAGAGGGAGGGGATGCTGGGGGGATAATGAGGAATGACGGCTAATGAGTACAGGGTTTCTTTTTCTAAAATTGATTGTGGTGATGTATGCAACTTTGTGACTATACTAAAAACCACTGAATTGCACTTTAAACATTGAATTGTACACGTTAGGTTAATTGTATAGTATGTAGATTATATCTAAATAAAACTGTTATAAAAAAGATTAAATCTCTGCCACTTACCAAAAGTATGACTTTGGCCATGTCATTTACCCTCTGAACCTCAATTTCCTCATATAAAAAATAAAGAAGGGCTTCCCTAGTGGGAAGAATTGGTTAAGAATCCCCCTACCAATGCAGGGGACAAGGGTTCGAGCCCTGGTCCAGGAAGATCCCACATGCTGCAGAGCAACTAAGCCCGTGCGCCCCAACTACTGAGCCTGCACTCTAGAGCCCGCGCGCACCAACTACTGAGCCTGCGCTCTAGAGCCCGTGCGCCCCAACTACTGAAGCCCGCACACCTAGAGCCCGTGCTCCACAAGAGAAGCCACCGCAATGAGAAGCCCATGCACCGTAACGAAGAGTAGCCCCAGCTCGCCGCAACTAGAGAAAGCCCGCACGCAGCAATAAAGACCCAATGCAGCCAAAAATAAATAAAAATAAATTTATTAAAAAATTTTTAATAAAAAAATAATAAAATAAAGATACCATATTCCTCAGAGTGATAAAATATTATATTGCTTAGTACAGCACATGGCCATTAGAACTCAATGAATAGTAATGTTTATAGATCAAGTAGATTTCTTTGGGCAACGAAATTATTTCACAGCAGTCTTGTAAAATAAGAGTCACATGAAAAGCCTAAAATAGTTATACAAATGGCGAGGACAACATGAATAGTTCCTCACTAATAAGGAACAGATATTTTCCATACTGAAATCTCACCAAATCAAAACTCACTGAAGACCTATGCAGAGAGCTGAAAGTTTTAACAATGTAGTGGCCTACAGAAATAGAAGTCTGTCTTTCTGAAAAATACCAAGACATCTTCAAAAACCTAGCAAGCTCTGATACAAGAACTGATAACTCTTTCAAAATGAGTTGCCAGACAGAGTGAGACCACCCCCCCAAACCAAAACTTTAGCCTTGTTGTGCTAATACCACAAGAATCATCTTTTAAAAAAATATTTAACTGGAACTGACTCACCATTGTCATTCTGGCCATCACCTTCCTCTGAATTCAGAGTCTGTTTGCCTGAGCTATGTCCTCGCCTTGCAACATGGTATCTCGAAGTAGCAGGAACCATTGTAGAGGGCCCTCCATGATTCTGTACCAAAGAAATACACACATACACATGCAGTTCTCCCTATATAGTCAGAGAAAAAGCTATAAATATTTTAAATTTACTTTAGAATCAAAAATATGTGAGGAAATAATGATCAAGAAAACAGAAGATTTTAGCCCACACTTATATAGGCAAGATTATTTGTCCACCTCTACTCCTCCTCTATAAGAACAGCTTAAAAACACATTCTCTGCAATTTTTAAAAGCTCTAGGATGAAAACTCATGTTTTCCAGGAGGGGCTTTATTTGGTCATTTGTAAAACAGCTAAAATGTATCCATATTACCTTCACTTAAAAAAGTACAATAAAAAAAGTAAATAGCTTTTTGAGTAAAATTTTGACCTACTTACAGGTAAAGTTGGATAAGCAGTCTCATCCCCTTCTTCAACTTCATAAAAAGTAATGGTTTCTTCCAAGCCCCTGGGTATCTGTCCATTCTCTGGAACAAAGCTAAACTGGCACTCCTTATTCATACAATGCATCTGGCGGTGACTACGTCTAAAGGAACTTAAGTAGTTTGCAGAGTGAGAAGGGGAAAAAAAGATAAAGTATGGTAGTAACTTGTTTCTAATTTCTAAATAACAGTTCAAACATCTCAATGTTGACACTTTAAATTTTAGTCCATATATTTACTGCACAGCAACAAAGTCAGACTCACTCATTTTCTCTTTCAACACTTAAAATTCACTTACCGAGATCTATAAGAGAAGTTATCATAGCTCTGGCAGCACCTTTTACCTGGGCCAGGGTAAAAAGCAACTTTAGGGCTTGCCATGTTGTGCCTGTTTATAAAGCGAGGTGAATCTCTAAGAATAAAGGGGGAAAAAAACCAGAACTCTTTATTTACTAGTGCTTGAGTAGTCAGTCTTTGTAGTTAAATAGAATTAACATATCCTTCTAAAAATGACCACATAGAAAGAGCTTTGCTTTCCTCACTACTGACATTAGGCCTATTCATTTTTTTTAAATTGCAGTATAGTTGCTTGACAATGTTGCGTTAATTTCTGCTGTACAGCAAAGTGATTCAGTTATACATATACACACATTCTTTTTTTATATTCTTTCCCATTACGGTTTGGCCTATTGGTTATTGACAGACACAGTGCCATATACATGGCACTCAGCTTGATGGCATTCTATCTTCTAGGATCTCTTCAACTGCTCCATCGTATTTTCCTAGACTATGAGAATACAAATCTTCAATAAATTTGACAAGAATTTAAGTATACATCAGTTCCATCCGTTACGCTCCCTTCAGGCAGAGATTATAAAAGAAATCTAAACTATTAAGATATTTCTAAATTCTACTGTAATTCTGCCCAGGAATTATTTCCAATGTCTAAACAGAGATGTACATTATCTTGAAAGTCAGTTAAGACCTACCTGGGCATCCCATATCCCCGACCTTGTCCCTGAGATGAATGTTGAGGATGAAAATGTTCATTAGACGTAACACCGCCAGCTGTCTGTGAGTAGTGCATTGGAGAATCATGCCCATAACGCATACTGTGCTGAAGCCTGGGTGGGAGGAGGGGGTCTCCCCTGCTGTAAGCCATAGTCATATAAACCTCTTTCCCTCTAATTTTCTTGAACATCTTCCTCCGTTGTTTCACGTCCATCTCTGACATAGCTTTCAAGCAAACAAAGAAGCAATAAGCTTCAAAACCAAAGCAAAAGGTCCAGTGTCTCCCACAAATGTCTAAGACTCTCAGATGTTTTACTTAGGAAAACCATATGAATACAGGGAAGGAACTTCTGTATTTTCAAAGGGTGTACTAGGTCTTTCATTCAGAAGGGCAAAACCAGCAAGTAACTTCTGTATCAATGGACATCTCAGCACTACCTTTAGTATAGGCAACTTTGGTCATCAAAACATAGAGTCGGTCATCCAGTCATCTACGTTACTGTTATCCAAAAAATTATATCTATTAATAGACATATTAAGACGGCTGCTTCCAGCGTCTCTGGCTGCTTCTATGAGGTGTTTTCCTAGTTCTTTGAGAAATCTTTTCCTTCAAGTTTTAGAAATTAAAAGCCACTCCACCTTAAGCTTAAACAAAGTCACCTAAACAGTAGTTCTCAGCCAGGGACAATTTTGCCCCTCCCTTTCTTGAGGCACATTTGGCAATGTCTGGAGACATTTTTGGTTGTCATAACTTGGAGAAGGATGCTGCTGGCATCTAGTAGATAGAGACCAGGGATGCTAAGCATCCTACAATGCACAGGACAGCTCCCTACAACGAAGTATTATCCACCCTAAAAAGTCAGTAGTGCTGAAGCTGAGAAACTCTAACCCAGAATAAGACTTAATGTTCCAGCTTTTTTTTTTTAAGTGCAATGTAGGTAAATACAAGAGGAAAATAATAAAACCTTCAGCATACAAACCCATTTCTGGGACACAGCCCCAGGAAATTTTCTGGTAACCTCTTCCTTTCCTACTGGGTATAACATTCCCGGCAGGACCAGGTGTCACTTGTGTAACTGGTTTTAAGTTAGCCAGTGGAACAACATACCTTAAACGTAAAGATACCACCATTAAGCCATTGCAACACAGACTTAATTCTCATTTGATACATATACCTGATCCCTCCTGCTTCATTTTCAAGTGTTTTCTACTTAAACCTGTTAACACTAGCTTCCTCATTGAGGTTTTCTTTTTATGTTAAAAAACCTAAGAGCAGTTTGTACAATTTCACAGCTGTCTGTAGCACATATCATGCTCAGGAGGAAAGACTGTGGTAGACTAATTTACAAATACTTGTTGCCTCTCCTTGAAGAAGGATTATGTTTTCTCACCCCATTGACTTTAGGCTTAGTTATGTAACCTATTTTGGCCAGGAAAATTTGAGCAGGTGCTTTAAAAACCAGCACACAGTTCGTCATGTTTTCATTTTTTCCCTGCCTGTGATCCTGGCAGCATATGTCTGGATAGAGCCATTGTCAACCTGGGTCCCCTTTGCTGACCTACTATGAACATGCTAAATGAGCAAGAAATGAACTTTTAAGTTGCCAAGAGTCTTTGGTTGTTAGGGCAGCATTACCTACTTTAATGGTTCTCAAAGTGGACCAACAGCATTAGCATCACCTGGAAACTTGTTAGAAGTTCAAATTCTTGGGCCCCACCACAAACTTACTAAATCAAACTTTGGGGGTGGAGCTCATCAATCTGTATTTTAACAAGCTCTCCCGGTAATTCTGGGGTATGTTAAAGTTTGAGAACAGATGGACTAGCCTATCTTGATATTGGCAGAGGCTCAGTTAGCAAACTAGCTTTCCAGTTAGTATAGTTTTATATCAGAATTCTGTTGTACTTAGTATTTCTAATAAGTTGGCTATTACCCAGGATTTTGAAACTTATGCATAGGTATACTGAAATTTCACACTTCACCATATGCTTTTACAACTGACGATAAGTCACCTTAGGCCAGTACCAGATATAACTTTGGTTCTCTTACTAGCATCCTGGTAACTCTCAATATTACAAAAAGGCATCAAAAGCCAAAGATTTTAGTAATTCAACAACTTATTATATCCTTACTTGTCTGCCAATTCTTCAATGAAGACTGTTACAGAATTGCTTTCATTTCCAACTTCCTGAATATGAGCATTATAATATCTTCCACCTGATTCCAAATGAACCTGAAAGAGGGGAAGAGACAGTAAGAAAACATCTAGTCTCGAGTCAGATCTGGCTTTTGCCAAACAAAAACACTACTTCTCCTCCCAAGTGAAGTTCAGTATCTACTTATTAAGGCAGTTGATAATCAACACTGCCAGTCCAGTTCAATGGAGGCTGCACATGCTGAAACAGTGTTACATCTAATCACAAGTTTGTAATTAAAATTTAACCAAACATTAAAAAAATCCTAGCATTTTGTAAATTAGTTTTGTTGAACTCATATTAATGACTAAAACCACAATCTCAGAAAAACAAATTACTGATTCTTTAAAGAAGGAACTAACCTGACATTTGTCTCCCAAATAGTACTGTCTCCCAGCATACTCCATGTAATCAGATTTTTGAAGTTCTATGAAAGAAAATGAAGATTCAAGCTCAATCGAACTGGTTCCTTTGCTGTTTTACATCATTTCATTTTCTTATTTACTTTTACCACAGTGTTTTTGACAATGCTACCACTGTAAGCTAAAATCTGGAGGGAAAATGTCCTAAAGGGTCATTCCATCACTCTTGATGGGTTATTCTTGTGGTCAATCTAAGGAGACCTGCCAGAATAGTTTTGTGCTATAAAACACAAACAGGTGGAAATTGGGAGGTTGTAATCTTAGAGTTGGTCATATACCAACAAGGTACAGTTTGAAAGTAACACACTTCAATTTTTTAAAAAAAGGAAAAAAAAACCACTGTGTAGCTTCTTCAAAGCAATACAGTTTACCCTTGAACAGCACGGGTTTAAACTGCATGTATCCACTCATATGCGGATTTTTTTCAATAGTACTACAAGTACCAAGGTTGTTGAATCTGAGGATGTAGAACTGAGAATACAGAGGAACTGGGAATGCTGAAGGCTGACTACAAATTATATCTGGATTTTCAACTGCTTAGGGGGTCAGCAGCCCTAACCCCCACATTGTTCAAGGATCAACTGTGTTTTCATTGTGTTCCACAAGGTATTAACCTCATTCTAGATTATTAACTATACCTAGGTTCACCGCCGAGGTTCAAGGAGTTGAATATGAAACATTAAAGGCTACCTTGATGGCAGAACTTTAAGACCTACTTTGATCAACTTAGTTATCTTATAAGGGGAGAGAAACAATTACTTATTTCAAGGGTTGGCAAACTTTCTCTGTAAAGAGCCATATAGTAAATATTTTACAGTTTGTGGGCCATGGGCTTCCCTGGTGGCGCAGTGGTTGAGAGTCCGCCTGCCGATGCAGGGGACGTGGGTTCGTGTCCCGGTCTGGGAAGATCCCACATGCCGCGGAGTGGCTGGGCCCATGAGCCACGGCCACTGAGCCTGCGCGTCCGGAGCCTGTGCTCCGCAACGGGGGAGGCCACAACAGTTAGAGGCCCGCATACCGCAAAAAAATAAAATAAAATAAATTAAAAAAAATAAAGTTTGTGGGCCATACAGACTCTTGCAATTATTCAAGTCTGTCATAAAACTTTATGGACACTTAAAATTGAATTTCATATAATTTTCATGTATCACGATACACTGTTCTTTTAATTTTTCCCTGACACTTAAAATATAAAAACCATTCTTAGCTCACAGACCATACAAAAACAGGTGGCAGACTGGATTTGATTCACAGGTCATAGTTTGCCAACACCTGACCTATTCATCTATCAGTGAGGGCAGTCTTGACACATTAAACTTAAGATGAACTTATTTCCACTTACAAGTTTCTGGTACTCTTAAAGTTATCTAAAGACACACAGTCTTTGCACAGTTGAAGTCCCTGATGAACATCAGACTCTAAAAGATCCCTCCCCAGTTCTAAACCTATTTGTTTCCTCCTTTGGATGTAAATCATGTATTGAGTAGGCTAAAAAGTACCATATAAACATATAAAAGTGGGTTTTTTTTTAATAACAGTGGTTTGAAAACACCTCTTATTAAAAAAATTTGCAAAATTATTCTAGATCTGTCAGGATTCAAAAATATCCTGTTGATGTTTCATTACCTTTTCTGCTGTCCAGCCAAACATCAAATTCTACATTACGATAGATTTCTGGATCCAGGGCTTTGAGCACCTTATAAGGGAAGAGCATCTTTGATGGATTTTCTGGAGTCTAAAACAAAAATAATCATGCTACAAACTCACCATCCTTAAGTCTTCATTCTATGAAGAAGGAAGAAATAAGGTTCTTTTCTTCCTTTTTTAAAACTATGTACATATAGGCCTTTCCTTCTTTATTAAAAGAAATAGGACTTCCCTGGTGGCACAGTGGTTAAGAATCCACCTGCCAATGCAGAGGACATGGGTTCGAGCCCTGGTCCGGGAAGATCCCACATGCATCAGAGCAGCTAAGCACGTGCACCACAACTACTGAAGCCCGCACACCTGGAGCCCGTGCTCCGCAACAAGAGAAGCCCCAGCAATGAGAAGACTGAGCACCGCAATGAAGAGTAGCCCCGCTCACCACAACTAGAGAAAGCCCGCGCACTGCAACGAAGACCCAACATAGCCTAAATAAATAAATAAACCTTCATTAAAAAAAAAAGAAAAGCCACAATAAATTTTACTGTATTTTTTAAAAATCAGGAGTCTAAATAAGCAATATGCAGAAATCTAAAAGGTTATAGATGGCAGAAGGGAAATACTGTCTAAAGCAGCCAATAACTCAGGAGATACATAAATCAATGCAACACAGACCAGAATTAAAGATTCAGTCAGGGCTATTCAACAAGTCTCATCTTAATATGCATACAGAGGTGCAAGTGTTTCTGTACCCTAGACACCTAGACAAATCTGAAAAGGTTACTTCATTTTGGTCAAAATCTGCTACAATTTCCAAAAGAATTATCTTTTTCTTCTGCTTTCCTAGAATTTCATGGTATTCCATACTGTTTCCAAATTACCAGCACTTGGGGGCATACACAGAGATTGTTCTAGTAGTATTTGCCCTATTTAGCTAGTCTCAAACTGAAGGTCTGCTTGATATTAGACCTATACAGGTGGTAAAATTCCTCCTGTTTCTCCAACTAGGATTACTACCTATTTTCTGAGTAAAATAGGAATAAACCTTACTCTCTTTAATGACAAAAAGAAACCTCAGCATCAGAAGACTGATTACAAACTAAATATCTATTGGGTTTCTAATATTACTTTAACTTGAAAACAACAGCTTCTGAAATTTCTCAAGTGTTCAGAGTTAAATTTGAAAAAAATTTACAATTCCATAGGAACAAAAATTCAGAGAACATTAAGCACACATTTTACATTTCAGATCAAGACTTACACGAAGGAAAACATCAGCTCTTCCCCCACCCCATATAACTAAAATGGACCATCTGACATTAACTAGTTTAAGTTATGATACTGCAAGCCAAGATTATGAAAATTCTTTGCCCTAGAAGATCTCAAACCTTTGCTTCTTCTGTTCCTTGATTGTACCCCTCTGGTATATTTTCAACATTGCAGCAGGCACCCCACTCTTCAGTCCTAATTGAAAAGATTTAGAACAAAGAGCTTTATATAAATGCAGGAGCTAAGTCGTAAGTCTAATGACTATACCACCATCTAGTGGTAAAGTAGCTCAGTTCTAAAAATGAGGCAAATACATTTTCATCCCAGCATTTACATTTATGCTTCTTTTTTTTAAGTATGTGCTACAAATACCTCCTGTGGGGACACAATCTTAAGATGGTCACTATGATCCCCACCTCCTGGTGTTCACACTCTTGTATGATTTCCCTCCAAGTTTGCGTCTAACCAATAGACAGGATGTATATCATTACACTATATAAGAATGTAGTGCCTGTCTTGCTGATCTCTCTTGCTGACTATAAGGAAGCAAGCAGACATGTTCACCAACCCCATGTGGCAAGGAGCTGAGGGTTATTCTGGCTGACAGCCAGCAAAAAGCTGAAGTTCTCAGTCCTACAGCTGCAAGGAATTGAATACTACCAAGAACCATGTGGATCCTTCCCCAAAGCTCCAGATGAGAACTCAATCTTGGCTAAAACCCTCATTACATTCTTGTGAGATCCTAAGCAGAAGACCCAGATAAGCTGGGCCCAGATTCCTAACCCACATAAATTCTGAGATAAGAATGTTGTTTTAAGCTGCCAAGTTTGTGGAAATACTGTTACGCAGCAACAGATAACTAATACACCCTGCCTTCCTACTACTTTAGTTTCTGTAAGCCTCAAGTTCTTAATACAAATAATCAGTGCAGAATGAAGCAACTTCTACCCTGATATATATGGTTGCCACCCCCCCCCCCGCATTCCTTAATACAGTCATCCCTCGGTATCCATGAGGGATTGGGTCCAGGACCCCTGGTAGATATCAAAATCCTCAAGTTTCTCAAGTCCCTCACGGTCAGCCTTCCACCACCCCAGGTTCTGCATGTGGATCGGGAGGGCCAATTGTAAGTTTTAAAAAACCCTCTTTATCAAAAAAAAAAAAAAAGCATTAAACATTCAAGAAATAGAACTGCAAGACAACAAAAAGACAAGGTTATATCTGACTAGCACCAAGCCTATCTGAATTTCCAGACAGAAGAATCAGGGAGAAATATAAGACAACACCTACTTTATTATCTCAAAGTTTTTGACTAAATCTGTTCAATAATAGCTGCTTCCTCAGAGGCTACAATGTATACTCCTAGTGAGTACCAAAGGCAGACACTAAAAGCTCCTAAAACTCCCCTTTAGCCTGAGAGATTCTTTTCTACTAGCTGGATGTATGTGTCAAGTAACCACTTTGAACCTCAGTTACCATCTACAAAATGATGGTGCTGGTTTAGAATCAGGTTTTTTTCCCTCAAAGTGTGGTCCATGGCCTACCTCTATCAGAATACCTGGGTGTACTTGTTTAAAAAGTAGATCCCTGGCCCTACTCTGACCTCCAATTTTGAAGGGAGGCCCCAAAATCTGCCTAACAAGCGCCCTAAGTAATTCATATATAAGTTTGAGAATCATGCGATTATAGTTCCAAAGTCTCTTCTAGCAATTAAAGAACTGATTCTGGAGTCAGACTTGAGATATGTGTCAGGAGGGGGAAATTTCCCCCCTACCCGTCTTAAGTTCTTGTGGCTGGACTAATAATAAAATTGACACAAGACAGGTTAACAGGAGAAAAACAAATTTAAAACTGATTCTGACTTGGACCAAACCCCCAAAGCCTGAGCATTTCGCAATGCAACATATCTTTTGGTAAAACTTCTCTTCCCCCATTAAAAAACGTATATCCCTGCACATACAAGCATACATACATACATACATGTGTGTGTATATACAGTTGGCCCCTTCATTTCAGCAGGTTCCACATCCACAGATTCAACCAGCCACGGATGGAATTGGTTGAATCTGTGGACGCAGAACCCATGGATATGGAGAGGGCCAACTGCACATACTACACTGTTTTATACAAGGGACTTGAGAATCAAGCATTTTGGTGTTTGCAGGGGTCCTGGCACCAATCCTCCACAAATGCCAAGAGATGACTGTGTATAAATACACTAAGTCATAAGCTTGCCAGGTCCCTTCCACTTTCAAATGATACACAGAAACATGATGATCTTGTAGTTGACATCCCCTTTCCCTTTATTACCTATCCTGAGTTGAACTCTTGTAGTTAATATGGACATCCCCACTGCTAGTCACAGCACTGTTCCTGTTCTTCTTGGAACCACTTCGAAACAACTTAACTGCAGTCTTCAACTCTTCTTCATCCACAACAAACACATCTTTATAGAGAATTTCATACAATACAGCTAAAGGAAAAAATGACCAAAACTCCAATTGTCAAAATAAGAATTTTTATAACAATGTGAAAATAGCTATAACCCAGTATATGAATTCAATAGGTACCAACAAAGTTTTAAAAGAGCTATTTATGGTGGGCCACTCAATTTAAAGATCGGCAACAAATCATCTGAAAGCACACCCAAACATTTATAAAGCCTTCACATGCCTTGACAAACAGCTGCACTTGACTGAAATTGTTTTGAGTACACTGAATCGTAATGACCATTACTTGAACAGCAGAGTAGAATCTGAAGAAAAGAAAAACACATAGAACAATTAAGTGAATGTTAGATATCTTACAACCATGAAATACTTCAAATTAAGTTGCTAATCAGAAATTGATAAACTAAATGAATTTGCTTTTTAAAAAAAGTGACTTTCAGATTCTACATATGTGATATCATACAGTATTTGTCTTTCTCTGTTTGACTTATTTCACTTAGCATACATGTCAATCAAATCTCAGTAAGGCTGGGGAAAAAGTGAGTTTAGAATCCAAATACAGATAAATGAAAGCTGTATGCCACAAACAGATTTTCTTGACAGTGAGTTTTATTTTTTTAAATTTTTTTAATAAGCGAAAAGAATCTGATAAATATATATATATATGTACAAATTACCCTGCTGCACACCTGCAATTAACATAACACTGCAAACTAACCACACTTCAATTTTTTAAAAAAGACATTTTCCAAAATGGTTGTGCAATTTATACTCATACTAGCAGTATATTAGAGTTTTAGTTACTCCAGGTTCTTGACACAATTTTTCATCCTTTTTTATTTTTGTTCATTGTTTGGAGTTGTTTTTGTAGTTCTTTTTTGTTCCTTTCTTCTTCTTCTGCTCTCTTACGAGTTGATAACTTTCTTTAGTGTTACATTTGGATTCTTTTCTCTATTATGTGTGTGTATCTATTACAGATTTCTAGTTTGTGGTTAGCATGAGATTTATATATAGCAATCTCTCTCTCTCTCTATATATGTATTTACACATGATTATTTTAAACTGCTGATCTCTTAATTTCAAATGCATTTTATCAACCCTGTATTTTTACTCTCCTTCCCTCATGATTACTGTTTTTGACATCATATTTTACATCTTTTTTGTGTATCCCTTAATGCTTATTGTGGATATAGATATTTTATTACTTTTGTCTTTTAACCTTCTTACCATCTTTGTATGTGGTTGACTTCCAAAAAGATGTGGTACATATATACAATGGAATATTACTCAGCCATAAAAAAAGAATGAAATAATGCCATTTGCAGCAACATGAATGGACCTAGAGATTATCATGCTAAGGGAGGTAAGACAGTGACTTTTAAATGTCAAGATTAAAATCACTGCTAAGGCAACACTGTGAGCCTCAATCACATTCCTGATAATATACCAAACAAGTCCCGATTTACGAATTTGCAAAAGATGGGAACTTTTACAAATTGAGCAAATAGAATAGGAAGCCTAACAGAAGTCAAACGACCCAGCTGAACTTCTAAAAATGGAGAAAACAGGTCAAATATCCCAAATTTAGACTATGGGGGGAGGAATTTCATTCAATTTATTCAAAATGTTATCCACTATATTGAATAGCAATATATCAATATGCTATATGGGAGCCTTCCTTAAAGAACTGAGGCACTGAGATAGCTATAAAATGAGTTAATCTCTTAGCTGATTCCTTCAATATCTAGTTTTTTCGAACAACATTCAGAGGTGAGGCTTACTAACCAAATTATTTCAGTAAAAATGCTCCCTGGCTCCATGTGATGAAATCTGTTTATATAACAGGTCCAAAACCTTTTTGAATTTTTCTTCAAAAACCTCTGTCTTGTGTAAAGGATGTAATCCCTAGTGATTAAGTCTATTTTATTTTGAAGCCATCTCTGCAAACAACCTGAGGTAATAAAGACAATTCTCTGTGATCTATGAGAGGATAGTGCCACCAAGTTTCCTTGGCAGAAAATTATCGTAAGGACTCTTTTTTTCTACTTTCCTACACTACCCTGGGCTAGCTTCTCCCAATGAACAAGTTCTCTGACCGCAGGTCTATTATTCTTCCCTAGTCTTTTTTTGCAATCACAACTCTATCAGTATAATCCATTTCAAAGTACTGAGAGGGAGTATCAAGCTAAAGTAACCCACAATAAAGTTTAAGTTGCAAAGTTTCACCCACCCCCAAGGGGTATTTGCATTTAAGAGGAGTTCATTAATCTAAAAGAACAGTGAGCAGATTTTGAGCTGAGAAGCCTTTTGTACTTTGGACTAGAAGAACTGGAAACTCCAACAAAGAAAGGTTAATAACCAGAGGCAGTTAGTAAGGATTAGTTAAAGGAACCCAGCTAACCAGAACTGATGACTAAATAAGCAGGAAAGAAAACAAAGATGAGTATACAATTTCTCTATTGAAGTGGCAAGAAGTTCTATTTTGATTGGAAGAGGCAAAACTAAGCATGATGGCTTTTATGTTCCTGGTGGTATCTCAACATAAAATAATAATTTTCTCATACATACTTGTGGGTGGTGTGTTTGTTGGGGGTGGGAAGGTGGGATGTAATGGCAGTAAACTAGTTAAAAATGAGGCAGATCTAGATTACTGATGGGGATAAATATCTGAAAAGAACAAGTGACAGAATGTTAAGTATGAGCCCATCTACATAAAAACTAATAAATGAATAAATACATAGAGAATGAAATTGGGATACCCACCCAAACTTAATAGCTGTTACTTTGAAGCACATGAGATTGAAAAGCATGAACAGAAACTTGACTTTTCACTCTACATTTCCAGATACACGTTTCACTTTGTTTTAAATATAGTGTTTTTCTATTCTTTCTAGATAGAACAAATTGGCTGAGTGAAAATGGCTAGTTTCCAGTAGCATTCACTTTGACACTGGATAACTATGTAAAATGCAGAATTAAGTCAGCTAAAAAGGTGAAAGGTACTAGGGTGAACATTAGGTATTTATTTCTTCAAAAATGTGCTCTAAAATATATTTTATGCAAAGCTTATTAATAATGTTCACTGCTTTTAATAAAGTCATTTTTGAAAATACAAACAATTCAAATATAAATCTTAGGAGCCTGAACTGATACAGCAACTAAGTTTTAGGCAAAGCAAGGTGTCACACAACAAAAGTACCCTGCTGCCACCTGGCTCTTCCATACTTAAATTTCAATACAAACTAACATTCGCTTTATACATTCCCAAATCAGACATATATACAGTATCCTGTGCAATGCAAATACCCAACTGCTGTTAAGTGTTAGCTCTATATATATGTATGGATGAGACTTACACATGATATTCTCATGGCTGCACACACTAAAAAGGTCTTACATTTCTGTATTCTTATGGTTCCCAATGGGTGATGTTTTCCCCTTAATTAGCTCAAAAATACAAATGTAAAATGTATAAGACTCATTTGAAAACAGAGCTGTATAATTATAGGAACTAGGTGGTAGGAATATGGATGTTCACCATACAAATCTTATAATTTCTCTCTGTATGAAAATTTTCAGAATAAAATGTTGGAGAAAAAAAATAACTGCAGGTTTAAAGGTTCCTGGTAAAGATCTAACTGTCTAAATCTCATCTCAGACAATGCTGTGTACAGTTGCTAAAACACAATAGCTAACACGCCTCTTCCTCAAACAAGTCTGATTATGTCACACCTTTGCTTAAAAACTCTGAATTGAGTGTTTAGGGACAATTATACTAATGTCTGAATTTACTTTGAAAGACATCAAAACTTAAGATGGATTGATGAATGGATAGAGGGGTGGTTAGATATGTGACAAAACAAGGATATTAAATATTAGCAGTGGACTAAGTGGTGGGCTTATGGATGCTCAATGTAAAATTCTTTTCGCTTTTCTGTATGTTTGAAAAACCTTCATAATAAAATACTGGAAAAAAGCTTCAATTGTCTATTCTGTACAATGAAAAGCCAAATTATTGGCACAGCCTACTACATCCCTCTAGCCTATCTTTTCAGCACTGTCTTCCCCCCATCCAGCTACTTGGCCTCAAAGGGTCTCTTGCTTCTATGCCTTTGTATATAGTGTTTCCTCTGAAGAGACTGCCCTTTATACTTGTTAAACTCATTTTTTTTTAATACTCCACTTAAATGTCACAACCACCATGAAACTTTCTAAACTCCCTAAAGCACAGTGAAGGGCTTTTTCTTATATGCTCTTTGCATATAGTTGTATTATAAAACATATCACTTCACTGTAGTTATTTACATGTCTGTCTTCATAGCCTCTTGAGCCCTTAGAGGGCAAGGATTTTGCTGTATTAACTGTGGTATCCCCAAAACCTAGTAAACTGCCTGGTACACTACAGGGGCTTAATGTTTACTGAACAAATTGGCAGTACCATCAGTAAAATAATTAACATGCCCCAATTTATACTTATGTTCTAAGTTATCTCTTGCATCCTATTCAGTCTTTTCTATTCCTAACGCCACTTGCCTAGTTCAGGCCTTCTGTCTAGATTACTGTAATATTCTAACAGTTCTACCAGTATCTAGTCTTATCTTACCATCAAAATGCTGCCTGAATTTTGCTCCATGGTATGAAACAAGACAAAACTCAAATACTGTGTAATCTACATTCACTAATCAAATCATCTGGATAGAAGGCTTTTCTTAAAAACTTTTTGGAAGAAAAACTGTATGCTAAAAAACAATCTGTTTACCTGCTGAGAGTTCTCAACCAACTAAACAACCTCCTACTATTTTCCAAGCACCTTACTAGACAGTAGTAGCACATTGTCCCTGCACTTAAGAAACTTTCAGACTAATGAGAGAAACAGACATGAAAACATATACAAGGTGATAAACACTATACTTACCTGGGTGATGCTAGGGGAACAAAAAGGGAGGAAATAACTCCAGGGGAGGTGGTAAAGTTTCAAAGGAATTAACATTTGAGATACAAAGGAAAAGAGCATGAAAGTTGGACTCTCTGGACACATGATGTACTAAGGTTGAAGTACAATGAAGCTAGAAAGAAGGTTTGGGACCCTTTAGGTTACTGAATGTCTAGCTTCAGAGTTTGATCCTTATCTTCTAGTCAATGGAGAGTCAATTAGGGTTTTGGGTGGTTTTTTTTCCTATTACAGAGGAGTGACAAGATCAGGTTTGTTCAGAAAGATAGCTAACAATACTTAGGCTGACTAACTGGAGAGGAAAAGGCTAGTTGTAGAAAAGCTTGGCTTTTAGACTGTGCTTATTTTTTCATTAATTAGGTTTAAAAGGATGATTTCTTAATGATAAGCTGGCAGCATCATTCAATTTTTTATTTTAGTAAACATTCACTTATCTTCTTACCTTGTCTTCATAGCCATTATCTGTGACATGAGTTGGAGGCCTGCCAGGATAGCGATAAAGAATGAAATCCCGACTACATGGGTAGAAAACAAAGATGGATGAGAAGAGACAATTCAGTATATGCAAGAAATAGTTATAAGAACAAAGATTTGTGCTTTTAAACTGCCTACCTTATTCATCTAAAATAACCTAAATGTTTAAGAGGATAAATATTAATTCAACATAGACAGCTAACTGTCCCTAAAGTCCTATGCATTTTTAAAATGTATCTTAATTTGAGGAGAGGAGGAATAAAGAAAATAAATTGCCAATTGTATGAATGTAAGTTTTGGAGGCTCCCATTTATTTAAAGCAGGTGTTGGCAAATTTTTCTTGGTAAAAGACCAGATAACAAACATGGTTTTTGCAGGCCATATGATTTGCTCAACTTCGACTCTGTAGCCTGAAAGCAGCCATAGGCAATGCATAAACAAATGTACGTGAAAGCTTTATTTATGGACACTGAAACTGAATTTTATATAATTTTCATATGCCATGAAATATTATTCTTTTGATTCTTTTTAACCATTTAAAAATTTTTAAAAAGCATTCTTAGCCAAGAGCCATACAAAATAACAAAAAGCAGGCCAATTCAAAAGGTTGTCCCTGATTTAAAAGCAACAACTGATTAGCTGCCTGCTCCATGCCTCTTCTGTACTACTTCTTGCTGGATTTAGTGAGGGATGAGCAGACTGCAAAACAGTAACTTGAACAAGTCCCCATACAAGAGGGTTCTGATTCTATCAAGGTATATGCTATCTCACCATCCTAAGAACTGTGAAGGAGTCTTATACAGATCCAACTCCTTAAATGAACAAGATTCCCACTAGCCTCTAACCCACATTATATAACCTACTGCTTTCAGAAATGCCACTTTCGCAGTTTTAAAGACCAAAACAGAACTTCCAAAGCAGTAGGGCAGTGTTTTTCAAATTTTTCCACCATTACTGCCTCTCTAAAGAGCCTTTAAAAAAAATACGTTTCTTAATTTCCCTATAAAATTTTAATACTACAGATATACTGTATATCTGTTCTCATACTGTGACCCTTTGAAGGATCATAAACCAATGTAATATCTAATATTTGTTGTCCTCAGGAAACAATTTCTACCCTCTTGGAAGTGATATTGCCCCAATGAGCACACATATACAAAAGGCACAAAGTTAAATACACAAAAATTCTAAGATAAGTATTCCGATTTTCTACAGGAATAGTACTAGCAGTTCTTAAAGCCCTTTATTCTTCCATTCAAACGGACACAAATGTAGAAGTTCTCCACCCCAAAATTACGCCATTGACTTTGCTTAGACCACTTCATTTGACTATCAATACATCAAATCTCAAATATTCCCAATCCTAAAGGGACTTTATTAGACACCTTACACACACACACACACACACACACACACATGCTTTCTCTCTTAAAAAAAAAAAAAGAGAGATCCAACTTACTTATAAATTAGAGAAAGAGCTCTTATTTCCAGATGGCCAGCACTTTCCTAAACATAAACAGTGCATAAAGTTTTTAAAAGCATTCTGTATCTAGGAGGTAAAAGTTTTCGCAAGTTCAACAATTGTTTTTTTAGATGCTTAGCACTGTTGTAGGTGAAGAATTTGTACAACACACTATAACTTGCTTTGAGGCTTGGGATACTGTGATAGTTACTTATTAACATAAACTTATTCTGAGAAAAAATTGGACCTAAAGATCTTCTTAGTTAGCTATTAAGTAACAAGGACAGGAATATGGGAGATTTAAAAGACACAATAAAAATGTAATTAGTGTAAGAATACGAAGTTAGCAGGGTATTTAGTAAATGTGTTAAGTCCAGAACTATGGAATTAATTTAATCACATAAAATTATTTTTAATATGTTTAGGAATCTTACTCCCACATAAAAGAAGGATAACTACAAATCAGGAGAATTGTTTAATAAAAAAAATAATGACCTAGTAACATTCATTGCCACCCCCCTCCCCCATTAAAGTGAAAAGGCTTGGGTTAGTCCTGTTCCCAAGTAGTGTATACTCTTTCACTAGTCTATAGATGATAAAATTGTTAACACACAATTTTCAATATTCAACACAAAACAACAGGTCAATTCCCAGCCTCTAAACTTTTGCAAGAACTATTTGATTCAACACAGCTGGCTACTTAAGAAAATAGACTGGGCCTAGCTAAAGTGACACAGCTGAATGATACTTAGGCTACTATTCCAAATACTCTGAAAAGATTAAACCCCCATATTTGATCTTACCTTGGGATCTCCCAACCGTTCCAGGTATTTCTCAAAAGATCCCTCCACATACTTCAAAAATAAAACAAACTTGACTTAACCAAATACATAGCATTACTGAAATCTGATTATATTGCTGTTGTTCAGCTGAACAATTATGGTATTAAATGACTACTTTGCACAGCACCTCAAGAAGATTTGTACATACACAAAAGTTAGTGGAGAAAAGCTGGACTATAAGACTATCTCAGGAACTGCTCCTGGCTTATCCACATACCAGTGCATTTCATCAAACAGTATGCCTTTGGAGTTTCTTTTGAAATGCCAACTTAAGTAACGACAATTTTCATAAATCAAGCAAGCACAATAATTATAAGGATTTCAAATTTGACAGCAGACATGCATTTACAAAGTTAAACTGAGGAACTTTAAAAGGAATTTCACTAGTTTCAAACAAAGCACAGGCAACAAGGGAACTTTTTGGGTGATGGAAATATTTTGTATCTTGACTGCAGTAGCAGTTGCTTGACTATATTATTGCCAAAACTTAAAACACTAAACTTACAGTGGTGAATTTTATGATATGTAAAATATACCTCAATAAAAATTAAACTCAGGAAATATAATATACATTTAGTTCCATGCATGTATATCACTAGACTTAAAAAACTATGTTAATTTTTCTCAGTTTCCTTTTTAAACAGTTTTGAGGCATAACTGACATACAATAAGCACACATATTTAAATGGCACAAATAAGTTGACTTACGTATGCACCCATGAAACCATCATGACAATCGTGATAGTGAATATATCCATCACCCCCGTAAGTTTCCTTGTGCCCCTCTATAACTTCACTAACCCCCAAGCAACCACTGATCTGCTTTCTGTCACTACAGATTGACTTGTATTTTCTAGAGTTTTATATAAAGGAAATCATACAGTATGTACTTTTTTGGGGAGGTCTGGCTTCTTTCACTCTGCATAATTAATCTGAGATTCATCCATGTGGTTTTAAAATTTTACAGACATCTTTGTTACTCAAAATGTGGTCCTTGAACAACAGCAAGCATCACTCAGGAATTTAACTGCTGAAATCTGGGGCCCCAGCTCAGCTCTAGTGAATCAGAATTGTTTTTTTAACAAGATCCCCAGGTGATTTGTATGCACAAAAATACTTGAGATGCACTGCTTTACACCATGGTCTTGCATTTGAAGTAATTTCACAAATAATCCTTTCCCCAGGTGTGGTGACCACTAATTAACTTCAAGGTAATAAGCTTTAAAATCAAGAAGGCTTCATATAGTTTTAAAATTCACAGAAACCTGTTGAGAAAATTAAGAGTAAACCTCGAACAGCAGGCAAATACCCATAATATAGTCAGGAGAACAAATAGTACTGGAAGGGCTAGGAATGTTTAAAACAACAAAAAAACAAACAACAAAAAAAACAACAGCCACAGGAAAGGGCGCACTTCAAATCAGATCTTGATAAAACCTTATTTTGTTAACAAGAATTCAAATACTTCAACGTATACGAAGATGCCTTCTAAAAGTTGTTTTAAAGTTAATCATTAGTGGCAGAGCTCCAATTACCAGTTTGTCACATGAAAAAGACATGTTCAGGAATAAGTTGTTTCCTTAGAGTTAAGTTTTACAAGATTCTTCAAGTTGACTGGCTGACAATCACTGTGCATAGAATTAAGAAAGAACACAAGGGGTTCCCATTTATACAAATTTAAAAATACACATTTAAAAATATTAACATAGCCAAACCCCTCGTGAACTGATTACTTGTTTAAGAGAACTGTGATATGGATAACAGTCACAATGTGACTTTTTGGGTGTGGGGGTGAATAAATAGTGGGAAGGATAAAGATTAACTTTCTTAATTTTTAATTAAAGTACAAAACAATCTAATTCTGGGAGAAGATCCAGAAGCATGCTACTAGCTAGGAGGAAGGAAGCCAACTGAAAATTAAATATTTGCTATTGAGAGGAGATTGCGGGATATAATATTCATGCGTAGGTACTCAAAATTCATTTCCTACCTGCTACATATTCTATGAGCAACTCTCCCTTGGGTATGTATTCTACTTACAGACTCAAACGTTTGTTGATTTTCTCTCATATATGAGACACAAGCCTTCCTGATTTCCAAGTGATGGACCTGGCTGCAAAACAACTAAAAAGAAGAGAAAGACCAGCTCACTGTCAGCAGTTATTTGAAACAGAAGCTTCTAAGTTAAGACTATGAACTGGACACTCAAGTCCTCCCCTTATTCAGAACATACGTAGGAAACTGGGAAATTAAGTCCTGATCTTACTAAAATCTGTTTTTGTCATCTTTAGCGATACAGAAGAGGTATGATTCTGTCATGCCCCCCCTTTCTACTACTATAAATTTTTCCTTAGGCATAAAATTTAGGGGAAGAAGGTGCTGCTTATAAAGGATCAAGATACATTTCAAAGTTTTCTTTAACCCCATTACTTTACCTCTTACATTCCAAAGTGGCATTTAGAAAACAGAGAAGATAGCAAAGGCACAGCAATATATTTGAACTAATCAGCAAAGGCATGCACCAAGCTAATAAGTAGAGAGACCCTGATGTTTTAAATAGGGAAAAGGGAATTTCTGTTGTTCTGTTTGGGTGGGCTACAGGTCTTCTAGCTACAGAACTGTGCCAAATCTCAAACTCCAAAAACTCAGCATAGAGAAGATGTATTTGTTTTCCTTTTACCTGCTCCGAAATAGCCCGAAAGAGGCAAGAGGCATCCTTGGCAGTCAGCTTTCGAAACAGCCCTAAGCTGCCTAAGTATTCATCCATTGATGCCTCATTCAGAGACTTCTGGCCGCAGTACTTTTTCCATCCTTTATGCATTGTGCACAGGGGGTGGAGTTGGGGAGGGGGAGAAAGTAACACAGGTGTGGCAAGAAGGAAAAAGCAGGGTGCAGGTAGGAATGGGTAGCAGTAACAGGGCTTGCTTATGCAGGTATCCAGAAAGCAGCCCAAAGTCTAGGCACGAGAAGGCAGTTGGAGTCAGCGCTGCACAATCTTGGCACTTCTCAGGAGCAGGAGAAGCAAAGGGCTGGCCCAGGATAAGTCGGGACCCTGTGAAAAGAAGAGGAAGAGCCGATGCTCCTAGGAATAGAGAACTTGACTTGAGAAGGAGACGTGGGAGCGAGAAGGAACTTGCAGAGTTACCTTGTTGGGGAAGGGTGGGAGTAACCCAACCAACCCAAGGTTGAGAGAAGTATGCACAAGCAGCTGAGCTTCGGGACCAAAAGGAAGCCGAGTCTGCAGCTTAACTCAAGGCAACTGCTGCACGAGGTTGCAAAGGGACTGCAATAAGGCTCAGGTGTGTATGATGCAGCCCAACCCACATTACATTGCTTTAAGATCTCTGCCCGAATTTTCAACCAGTCTCTGCCCAAGTTCCCTGCTCCCATCATAGTTTCATGTAGATGAGAGGAAAAAAAAATCGGAACATAATTAACTGAGTAAGCGTTTGTGTTAAGACTACCTTAAGAAACAAAGAAAATGGGAGGGAGAGGGGGACTCCCTTGATCTAAAAGGGCAGAGGTCACAGTTCAAGCAAAGTAAAGGGCCAAAGCAAGTTATCTGGATATTTCAGGTATGATGTTTAAGTAATCTCATTTATTTCTCCTAAATAATAATAACCCTCTGCTGGGACCACAGAAATTAAATCCATTAGTTATGCTAGAAAACACTAATACAATTCTTGACTAATGTCTCCAAACTACCGTACAACATTTACAGAAAGAGAAATTGCAAAAAGTGTCTTTCTCTGAAAATGCAAACAATGAAAATTTAAAATGAAGCTTAATGGAAGAAATATCTTACCCACAAACTTGCTAATAGGCTACATTTAAAATGCTGTGGCACCACACTAGAGGTGTTGGACATGAGAGGCATGTTTCAATGTTTAGGGCACTTTTCTGGAAAAACTGCTCTTAATTCAGAGAAAACCGAAGTAAATACGACTGTACTTTTTGTAAGGTTCAAAAACAGCACTGGTCACTTGTATTACTTGATTTCACTGTCAAGTGTTATTTAAATGCCAAAATCCAATTCCATTCTTACTTTTTCTAAGTGTTTTAAGAAATAAATAGATCTAAAGCTGGCTTTGGAGAAGCTGCAAAATTAAGCTGCTTTCAGAATTGTTTTTCTGGTATCTGTGGCTCCAGTAGTAATCATGACTGCCTCCAACAGGAAAAGCATCAATAATCAATTTTACAATTTAGGAATGAAATAAAAGCATGGTAGAAAAAATAAAATCTTGACTTTCTTTAGCATGCCAATTTGAAATTACCTTGACTAATTTATTTTTCAAAGAAACCGAAACACTGGTGCAGAAGTTCTGAAACATGGTTTGGGAAGAGGGATCACCATCTTTCTTTAAGACCATAAATTCACTGAGAAAAACTGAATTATAGTGAAAAAGTTAATTCATTTTTGGCATTTTTTACTTGTAGAGAAAAATGTAAATTCTTCATATTTATTGCTATTTATACTAAAAATATGGTATATAAAGCTTCAATCAATATTAACCCATACACTTCATTTTGAAAAAGGGAATAGAAGAAGGGAAAACTGGGAGAGGGAGAGAGAATCAGAAAATAGGTGAAAGAGCAGGAAACAAAGAGAAGAAAAATTAGAGGCAGGAAGACAAAGAGAGATAGAGGAAAGGGAAAGTAAACACACAAAGAAAACACACAGAAAGAGACCCATACAAATTCAGTCAATTGATTTTTGACAAAGGTGCAAAAGCAGCTCAATAGAGAAAATAGTGTTTTTATCAAATGCTGCTGGAACACCTGACATCCATATGCAAAATAAGAACAATGATCCTCAAACTATACCTCACATCTTCTACAATAATTAACTCAAAATGGATCAAAGATCTAAATGTAGAACAAAACTTTTAGACGACAGCATAGGAGAAAATCTTCAAGACCTTGAGTTGGGAAAAGAGAACTTAAATGTGATATAATAAAAGAAAAATTGATTAATTGGACTTTATCAAAATTCAGAACTTTTGCTCCGCAAATGACACTATTAGGAGAGTGAAAACAGAAGCCACAGACTGGAAGATACATGTCTGACAAAAAAACTTTGTATCAAAAATATATAAGAGAACTCAAAAGTCAACAATAAGAAAAGAACAATACAATTTAAAATGGGCAAAGATCTGACTACACATTTCACCAAAGATACAGGAGCGCCTAATAAGCACGTAAGAAGGTGTTTAACGTCATTAGGAAAATGCAAATTAAAACCACAATGAGGGCTTCCCTGGTGGCGCAGTGGTTGAGAGTCCGCCTGCCGATGCAGGGGACACAGGTTTGTGCCCCGGTCCGGGAAGATCCCACATGCCGCGGAGCGGCTGGGCGCGTGAGCCATGGCCGCTGAGCCTGCGCGTCCGGAGCCTGTGCTCCGCAACGGGAGAGGCCACAACAGTGAGAGGCCCGCGTACCGCGCAAAAAAAAAAAAAAACAAAAAAAAACCACAATGAGACATCACTACACACCTACTAGGGTGGCTATGATAAATAGTACAGACAATAACAAGTGTTAGCAAGGACGTGGAGAAACTGGATCCTAAGTAAAAGCAGCCAGATGCAAAAGGGGCATGATTCCAAAAGATATGATTCCATCTATATGAAATATACCAAAAGAACAAATCTACAGAGAAAGAAAGCAGGTTAGTGGTTGCCTAGGGTTGAGATGGGAATAGGTACTAAATGCAAACAGGCACAAAGGATCTTTTTGATGGATAAAAATGTTATAAAACTCTTTTGTGGTGACGTTTGCACAACTTTGCATAATCACTAAGAATTACTGAACTGTACACTTAAAACTGGTGATCTTTTAATAGCTTTATAACATAGTTCACATACCATACAATTCACTCACTTAAAAGGTGAATTTCAATGGGTTTTTAGTATATTTACAGTTGTATGTCCATCACAATTTTACATTACCCCAAAATGAAACCCCACATCCCACAACCATCAGCCTCCAATCCTCCTATCCCCACCAACTCCATGCAACCACCAATTTACTTTCTGTCTCTACATATTTGCCTATTCCGCACACTTCAAATAAATGGAATACAATATACAGTTCTGTGTAACTGACTTCTTTCACTTAGCATGATGTTTTCAAGGAGCACCTATGTATCAGTATTTCAATCCTTTGTATAGTTAAGGCAGATTTTATTTATCCATTCATCAGTTGACAGATATTTGGGTTGTTTTCACTTTTTGACTATCATGACTAAGGCTGTTATAAACATTCGTGTCCAAGTTTTCGTTTGGACATTTCTATTCTCTTGGGTAATACCCAGGAATGGAGTTGCTGGATCATATGGTAACTCTATGTTTAACCATTTGAGGAACTGTCACCACATTCCACAGCAGCTGCACTATTTTCATTCTCATCAGTAGTGTATGAGGATTCCCGATTCACATCCTATCAACACTTACTGTCCATCTCTTAGATTACAGCCATCCTATGTGGGTATGAAGTGGTATCTTGCTGTGGTTTTGTTTTGCATTCCCCTGATGGCTAATAATGTTGAGCAGCATCTCTTCATGTGCCTATTGGCCACTTGTATATCTTTAATGAGATACTACTACATACATCTTAGAATGACTAAAATAATTTTTTTTTAATGACAATACCAAGTGTTGACAAAGATGCAGAGCAACTGAAACTCTCGTATGTTGCTGGTAGGAATATAAAATAGTACAGCCACTCTGGAAAAATAGTTTAGCAGATTCTTATAAAATAAAAAAGAGTTGCCATATGACACAGCAACCCCACTTCTGGGTAAATATTCAAGAGAAATGAAAACTTAAGTTCACACAAAAACCTGTACATGAATATTTATAGAAGCTTTATTCATAATCATGATTCCTCCCAAACTGGAAACAATCCAAACATCCTTCAACTGGTGAATGGACAAACTGTGGTACATCCATACAACAGCATACTCCTCAACAATAAAAAATAATGAATTATGGATATATACAAGAACATGTGTGAATCGCAGATGCATTGTGCTAAGTAAAAGGAGAGATTCAGAAGGCTACATACTGTATGACTGCATTTATATGACATACTGGAAAAGACAAAACCATAGGAAGGAAAAACAGATTGGTTGCTGCCAGTAGTTAGCATTGTAGGAAAGGGTTGACTACAAAGGGATGACAGGAGCGGATTTATGGGTGTGGTGGAAGAGTTCTGTATCTTGATTGTAGTGGTGGTTACACGATTATGCATTTTTCAAAATTTATAGAACTGTACATGAAAAATGCTAATTTTGCTGTATTTAAATTTAAAAATAAATAAAACAAAAATAGTAGAAGGAACAGAATTTACAGTTGAGGAGCTCACAAAACAGACAAGGTTGGAGAGAAAAAACAAGAAAATTAGAGAATCAATTCAGGAAAGCCAATATCTAACTAACAGGAGTCTCAAAATGAGATGAAGAAAGCGGAGAGGAAGAAATAATGATGATGATGTATGGAAAATTCTAGCACTGCAGGATATGACTGTCTATATTTAGATTGAAAAGGTCCATGAAGTAGCCAGAACAATGAAAGCAAAAAAGATGATCTGCAATGCATATAACAACATTCTAAAGCTTTCTGAGAGGAAAAACAGGTCTTAAAAGATCACACATATGAATAGCAATAAACTTCTCATCAGAAGAACTAGAAGCTAGAAAACAATGAAGTTCAATATATGAGGGGAAATTATTTCCAACCTTGAACTCTATACACCAAGCTATCAATCAGATGGAAGAGTAGAAGGCATTTTCAAACTTGAAAGATTTAAAAAAATGCGCCTTACTGTCAGAAAGCTAGTGGAGGATATCTGAAACCAAAACAAAGAAGTTAAACCACAAAAAGGGGTGGGGCACATAGAATCCTGGAAACAGAAGATTCAACACAAGAGAAGCAAAAGGAATTTTTAAGATAAGGATAAAGGGGAAATCCCAGGAGGACAGACTTTTAAGCAGGACTAGATAGAGAACAACCAGTTCAGGTAAAAGAAAAGAGAACTCCAGCACAGACATAGTAAAACATAAATAATAATAAAAGTCACAGATAACCTAGCATATTTAAACATACTAGGAAAGATGGCCACCTCTGTTGGAGTTTGGGAATAGTTCTATAGAAAACTGAGCAAATGAAAAAACAGAAATGAGGTGAACAATTTTATAGAAATGTAATCAATCAACACTTACAACATGGCTCATATGTGAATACTGTACTCAAAGAATCATAATAATGTCAACACTGAAAACAGATCTCACCATAACTGATAAACTAAATTTGTTTTTGTTTTTTAAATTTAAATATCACCTGTAGACTTCCCACTGTGGAAGCAAGGGAGGAGGGAGACAAAGCCTCTCTTCCACAGTAGGAAGTCTACAGATGATATTTAAATTTAAAAAACAAGTTCGAAAATATCACTTATAAAACATATAAAATAATGTAATATGGTTACCTACAGGAAGCAGGATTAGAGATGGGGAGGAATGGGACACAGAACTGCTGTTTCTTGTTATAAGCCTTGTA
This sequence comes from Tursiops truncatus, assembly GCF_011762595.2. Lineage (NCBI taxonomy): Eukaryota > Metazoa > Chordata > Mammalia > Artiodactyla > Delphinidae > Tursiops > Tursiops truncatus. The sequence goes on from NC_047055.1 coordinate 34,535,298, forward strand.
GAACTAGTTAAAATTTTATATATTTACATGTATTAAGAAATAATAAAATTAAAAATTCAATAAAGTGAGCAAGAAACAGACTGGCATAATAAACTGGGAAAATAAATGATTAAGTAGAATGTTACAGCTAAAAGGGACCTCTTATTTTACAGATGAAGAAACGGGTTTCAAATAATTATAAGCCTTACCCAAGTTTTCACATCCAATTGGCAATAGTACTAGGACTAGAACTACATATTGTCTCCTGATTCTTGTATAATTATTATAAAGAGGAACTGCATACTAAAGAAGAAAAGATATGAACAAGGACTCAGAGATGGTTAAGTACAAGTCATGTTCCCCAAATTAGTACAATAGGACTTTTAAAAAAAGACCTGTGGGACAATACTAGAATTCATCCTGTATATAACAGAAAGCAATTTCATAGTATTTAATAGTGTCCTTTGAAATATCTATTGCATTGAAATCCAAACTGGCTATTTTTCCACAGCAAACTACTCCAATCCTGCAAACCTCTAGAACAGTGGTTGGTTCTTAAGTGAAAGGCTTGAAAAAGGATTACCCCATGCCCAGAAATTCTGATTCAGCCAGGTCTGGGGTGGGTCCCAAGAATTTGCATTTCTAACAAGTTCTCAGGAGATGCTGATGCTGCTAGCCCAGGACCACACTTTGGGAACCAGTGCTCTAGAACAAGGTGTTCCACAAGTTATTAAGTATTCCTAAGAAGAGAGTTTCAAGGCCACCTACCATAATCCTGTCTTGGAGGTTCATATGCCCATTAGCAATATTGAAGGAGTCAAGGAATGCTAAAGTTACCTGCTTAACTTTGACCTGGTCTTTCCCGTAAGGGGAAAAATGGTTTAGGAAAAGGCCAAGTCAAAGTTAAACAGGTAACTTTAGCATTCAAGTTACTAATGGTTTTTAATGCGCTACAGCTACTGCTTTCAAATTTTCAAAGTTTAAAAAAAAAAAAAATTTTTCAAAGTTTGAGAAATGTTACTCCAGGAATTTTTCTGTGGTCTAAATCTAAGGTTGTTGGAATAATTACATAAGCTACTGCATGTCAAGTGCGTAGCACATAAGTGTTTAAGTACTGACTGCTGTTAACTGCTACCTGCCAAATAAAGTGGTTCACTAAGAAATTATTCTTTGGTCAAAAAAAGAAAAAAATATGGTAAGAACCAGAACAATTTCACCTAAATTCTTGAAAATAATGGGAAGAAAAATAATTGCCTTAAAGACCTCTTAAGCACTGTACTGTGGGTACAGATTAAAATAAAACAAATGGAAGAAAATTAAAATAATTTAAAATAATTATCATTTGACCTGTCATAAAATTGACGTGCTTTAATTTTACAACTACTTTCCATACTGTAATTCAACTTGAAAATGGGATTTGTTGTTTTAACTGGAATTGCCTATTTCTTCTTTCACTGATGAAGTAGGGAAATTCTTTGAAGTACAACATATAAATACTGATAGTTTTAATTCTAAGATAACACTCCTTCATGTCGCAACCAATTATATGAGGTATATGCTGGGAATTTTTTTTTAACAGCATACATTGTCTGTGACAATGTGTGTATATGGTATAGCTGCAAATGTATAATTGTAAATGTATAAAAATGATGCTTCTGAGTTATTTTAATTTCTAAGAGACAATATGGTACCGTGAAAAGAATATTATGAACTTTGTTATGCCACTTTAATCTCTGCATCAGTTTCCTTATCTGTAAAATAAAGGAGATGGGCTGTATGATCTCTAAGCTCTCTTTCCGGTCTAAGGAACTGTGATTCTCTGTGATTCAGTGGTGGGTAACAGATTTGCCCTCCCTTTAGATGATCAAATTTGTGATCAACATTAACCATAAAAATAGCTTATAGGGGGATTAACATATCATCCTGGCAAATTGTGAGGCTGTGGCCCACATAAAAATGAATGATAAATCTTACCTTATCAAACGAAATAAACAGACCTACGTTTTTAAAGGTAACAAAATTTGTAACTATATGTGGTGATGGATGTTAACTAAACTTATTGTGGTAACCATTTTTCACTATATACATACATCAAATCATTATGATATACAAGTTAAACAATGTTACATGTCAATTATATCTCAACAAAGCTGAAAAAATTAACAATAGATACATGTATATAAGGACTTGTAACAACCTGCTGAAAAGGCAATTAGTATTTTTTTAAAAACATAATACTAAATCATTTAACTATTTTTAGTACCAAATAACATGGGAGCAATGGGGGAAATTGCTCTGCAACTCTACAGAACCTTTTTAAGGTCTTTCATTACTGAAAAATATAATGGTAAACTGTCTTTTTTTAAAACATGTTTTAACAGCACTCTGAAACTAGAACCTGTCACTTCCTTTCATGGTGAACATTTAACAGAACTAGCAAAGCAAGGTTAATGAGGAAAAGAAATACAATGGTCCCAAAACAAAATTTGGCCAATACGGCCCTATTCAACCTCCTCAAGGAGACAATAAAGAAAAAGAACTGATTTCCCAGAGCAGTTATCCTTGCTCAGATATGCAAAACAGAAGAAACATTACCAAGAACCACTTGCTTTCATTTCCTTCTCTTCCCTACTTCCACCTGAAGCATTCTAATACAGATTAGAAAAAAAGGAAAACAGTATTCTTTAAAAATATATCATCTTGACACAGAAATACTGAAGGTTGCTTTCTGTTGTTTTTTTTAAGCTACTTGCAGTGTCCAATCTGTCTATAGACAGACAGGGGATTGAAGAAAGGGAGAATAAAGACCAGAACATTCTTTTCTTTGTTTTGATGCACTGAAAAGACTCGGGCACTTAAACCTCTAAGTAAACTTCAATTCTCTAACTACAACCCCAACTAGAGACTGAATATGAATTTAAATATGAAATTCAATGAAGATTTTGCCTTCTGTATCATTTAGGACAATATACTGTGAATTCTAGGAAAATATCTCTAAGCCTATTCCTACTTCTTAAAACAAAAACTCTAACCAAGAGAAAATGTCTTATTTCAACATTTTTTATTTTCAAATATGCCACACAATTGTTTTTATGTCTTAGAAATCACCTATGAGGAAAGCTAGTTTTACTAATTCACAAATGGAAAAACTGAAATCCAGAAAATTACTTAGGCTGAAAATTTAGGAATGGTTTTCACTCCTAAATTTGGGGAGTGTATTATCCACCCACTTCATACAGTAGTGGAAAAACCACCACCATGTTCTGGACAAAAGGGGAAATGAACAGTAACAAAGATGCAATATATGGCCTCTCACAGACATCATTCTAACAGTGACTATCAGTTCAGCAAATACTTTAGAAGCACACTTAACAGTAAATGAGTAAATTACAACACTGTATTGCTTTACCAGATAGCCCAATGTAATATATCCTAAAATAATTACTACAAACGAAAATAATTTTCATTTAGTTCCTTTTATCAGTTAGAAACAGTACTACACAAGACATTATGGGTTATAGATACTGAGTTAAAGTATTAAGGTTAGTGTCAAAATGTGTTGTTTGGCATGTTTTAAACGAAGAGAAAAATTTATAATTTGTGTTGTATTATAAAAACTGGAAATTACTAAACTTAAATGTATTTAATCAGAGGGTTTAATTATAAAGGAGTCTAACAGTTACCATCAAATATTAATGAACAATGACCAAGGAATTACTGAAGTTGGCTTCCGTCTAGGGATTCTTAACCTGGGGCGGCCTCAAGGTACCTGTAAATTCCCTGAAATTCATAGCAAAATATGTATATGTGTGAGTAGAGAGAGAAGCAATAGTTTTAAGTATTTTGAAGGGTTTCATGACCCCAAAAAAGCTTAAGAACTACTGCCTCAGAAAGCAGGACTGTAGCCATCAAAATAAAATCATGACACTGGAATTCCCTGGCAGTCCAGTGGTTAAGACTCCGCACTTCCAACGCAGGGCACACAGGGAGGACATAAAAAAAGGAAAATTCATGACAGAGTGTCAATCATAATAGATAATTTCAGCCAGGATACAGTAAAAATTCATAAAGACAGTAAGGATCTAGAAGTGAAATACTAAAATAGATGAGACATGATGGTATAAAAACCCCTCAAAATATTTTTTAAGAATCAATATCAATGTCAAGAAACATGTATTTTACCTTCCCGTTTGAAGCTAGATTGTTTTGCTCACCTTTTATCTAGCCACCAACAAAAATCATAAGAATTCAAAGAACTATACAAGACTGTGCCAGAATATTCATGTAAGGAATTAACCATTTAACAAGGAGTTAAGTGTGATTTGGTGGTTATCCTAAAGCTTTCTCCATATAATCTTTTACTGGAAAACACTATAGCTACTGCTGTTTATAAACCTCTGATTTTTAACACCATGTTTGTCCGAAAATCCCCAACAGGTAACCGTTCTTTGACAGACCCTTAAATACCATTAGAACATTACATAGGATCAGCACTACTATGTTTTAGATGCCATTCCTATAGATGCTTGATCCTACAAACTTCACCATATAATGCGATGGTCACATCTTTCTCTTGAACAAGAGACATACTAGATATTTTGAAGTCAAGTCAAAGAGAGTAGGAAATGAATGTGTGCATGACAATGTTTCCTAGACCCAATACCTAACCAAGATGAGAAAAGAATACTAAGTTACAGAAGTGCGTTTATCATTTACGGATAACCAACTGTTTTTCAGGCAGAGGATACATGAATGTATAGTTCCTCCTCAACTATACCTAAGAGTTCCTCCAGAGCAGGAATCATGTCTTGAGTCCTGCTGATGTAAAAAGTAGATTCTTATCATGCACTTATGTTTAAAAAAAAAACTAAGAAAACAAATAAATGGGCTTGAGCCATTTAGGAAGTAAAGCTGAGAGTACCTGGTGACCAATCATATATAAAGGGTTGGAGCTGTAAGAATTAAAGCCTGGAAGACTGACTAAATGGTGACACCATTAACAGAGATAAGGATCTCAGAAGGATGAAAAGGAGAAATATGATTTTAGTTTGGGGCATATCAAGTTTAGGGTGCTTAAGAGAATTAACAGAGTGACATGACCTATAAGCAACTGGAAATACCATGCAGAAGCTCAAATCACAGTTGGGGGATGGATAGGGGAGTCAATAGTAGAAACCCTGGGAGTGATGAAAATACCAAGAAAAAAATATACAAGGAGGACCAAAAATAGAGCCCCAAACACAAACATTTACAGAGAAAACAAAAGAGCTGGTAAGTAAGTTGCAAACAGGTAAATGACTGGGAGTTTCTCCACAGGAGTTTTATGAGTAGTGATCAGTATGCTTTTAAATAGCAATGTAAAAACTGAAATAGGTTACATACCCATGGCTACCATACAATCTAAATTTTTTGGAATAGTCCCCTGATTTCAAATATACAGTCCTCCTGTCCCCATAAATGATGGAAACATACTGGAATTCAGTGTTCCAATTACAATTCCCAGACCATCTTTTGGATACTTCAGTAGCGTAACTCCTCCCCCCCCCCCTCCCCCCGGGTACGCAGGCCTCTCACTGTTGTGGCCTCTCCCGTTGCGAAGCACAGGCTCCGGACGCACAGGCTCAGCGGCCATGGCTCACGGGCCCAGCCGCTCAGTGGCATGTGGGATCTTCCCGGACCGGGGCATGAACCCTTGTCCCCTGCATCGGCAGGTGGACTCTCAACCACTGCGCCACCAGGGAAGCCCAGTGTTAACTCCTTTTTCACATTATGCTCTGAACTCAGTTTCCTCATCTGCAAAATGCAACAACAGTAACTATTTCATAGAGTTATACTGTAAAGATTAAATGAGTTCATTTGTGTAAAATATTTCAAACAGTACATGATACACACTAAGCAGGCAAGGGTGTTAACTGTTACTGTTATTTTTCATTCCCCACTCCCCCATAAAAATACGGTACTAATTGTTCAGCAGAAAATTGATTACCACACAGCTATCAGGACCACCGTGTCCAAATCTTTCCCAAAAATACAATTTCAAGTAATCTGGCCATACATCCCATTTCTCAGACCACATGAAGATTTTTGGTCATCTCTGATAATTTCCTATTTTTAATAAATCACAGGGATTAAGTGCTTATACTATAATAAAGAACCAAGAAAAATATCTATATTACTGTTAGTCATTCCTGACATCCTTAGTCTTGGAAAATTTCCTCAAATTATCAAAGTGGTATACATTTTTATATTGCCCTTTGTGTCCACATGATTTGCCTTTAAAAGCATACAAAGCAGTGCTCTAATACAGGTTCTTGGTGTCTAGAATCACTTGATAATACTTTTTGAGATGACTATTTTTCAATGTTACAGAACTGTGCATCAAGTTCATCAGTTGTACTATCTTACCTAACACCAAATCCTACTCTTTCCTTCCAAATTATAAGCATGTAGTCATCTAAAATCCTTACTTCCCAAGCATACTATAACTTCACATCACTTTTCACCTACTCCAACATCAATCAACTTTCTATTACCTGTCCACCTTTGCACATACCAATGATGTGAATTTCTCAAACTACTAAACTTTCTCTTTCACTTCCTCATCCCTGGATATCTAAATACCTCTCAACAGAAAACTGCTACATAAACTGCATTGCACTTATACACTGATTTCAAACATCTGAAGCCCTGTCAGGTAATGAAACTAAACAAATTTTATTGGGTAAATATTTCAAATAGAATTTTGATTACCATGAATTTTTTCTTAAGGACCAATTAGAAATACCCTTCTAATTGGGCAATGAATTTATCCTAGCCTCTTTCCTCATCTGTAAAATGAATGGTTTGCACTAGGTATTTTTAAAATTCTCTACCAATTCCCCAAATCTACAATTCTTTGTCTGAAAGTCTTTATTTGTTCAATCTAGTATCAATGCTATACCGTGGCATTTTGCTAGATTCCAAAAACTCAGGAATCACCGGTTTCTAAGTCCCAGCTAAGGTTGCAATACACCAAAGGAAAACCCAATTTAGTGAACTGTGAAATTCCTTCTAAAATAATTAAACTTCTGAAAATGAAGAAAATCTCCCTTGGAAGGGATTAAAGTAACTAAAATAAATACTAGGCAAACAAATATAAAGAAACAAAAAGCTTACAACATATATTATGGTATGGTAGAAAGAGCACAGGACTGCGAGTCAAGAAGTTGCTTCTAGTGGCAGCTCTGCCAAAGGCTGTTATTTTAGACAAGTTGTAACCTCTGGCCTTCTTCCTCATCTGTGAAATGAAGGGATTGGACTACATGATCTTGAGGATTCCTGCCAAATCAAAATGGTTCTAAGATATCCTTTGATTTTTAAACCCCACAAGTGATATAAAATTTTACAAAGGTATAGTCAAGAGATGTCACTACACACAACTGACACCACTGGCTTAAGCCTCTGCTAAATGAAATAATGGAATCTGGGTTATGTGCTCTTGTGGGAAAGAAGCAGAGGATTTGGGGCCCTATGCTGCTCTTTAGTTGTCTAATGTTTGAGTAGACCCTTTCATTTGTTTCTGATTCTCTATGGTTAATCCTTCATGACATAAGATAATTAAAGACTGAGTGATCAACATAAATTTTAAGCCACATTTTTTCTCAAACTAGAGAAACATATTTAAAAGAGAGGCCAGAAAAGTGAAATTCTCTCTATGGATTTGAATAGGGCCTTTCCTACAGCATTAGGTTAACATTAATATACAATTATGATTATGGTGCTATGAATTCTCAACTGTGTATATTACTCACTTTTTAGGTTATTCTCAGCAAAATTTAATCCAAGTTGGTATCCTCCTGCTACCCGGAGTACTTCTCAGCCACCACCTTCTACCATTAGTAAGAATTTATTTTAATATTAGCCTAAGTAAAACACAATCAGGAAAATAAATCTACAGAAACATTATATAATGCATCCCAAGTAAAATGTTTAGAATATTCAACATTTTGGGATAATGCAATCAAAAATGAATCTTTATAGTGAATGCTCTATTTTTATGGATGAATTATATCTAAACTTTCTACCAGAAAACTATCAATACTTATGGATAATCTAGTTTATTTTATAGATCTTGAAACCACTCACCATAATCAGAATTTCATAAAGTATCTATTTTGAGTTATGTGAATTTTAAAACCATATATTTAGGCCATTACACACATCAGATCATTTATTCATTTGTAAAACTAACTTTATAAGGGCATAAATTCCTCTATGATGCTACAGTAAATGTTTCCACACCACTGTGGGGGGGGGGGTCCTTAAAAAATAACAGCAAGTCCTATTGGCACAAGTGCTTTTTGATTTACTCTTCTCAAACCAGTAAAGCTTTGACATTGGACAAGTTTATTTTTGTCACTTTCTATTCATATTTTACAGGAAAACAGTGAACACATCCACTCCACTCTATTCTTCACGATAACAGTAGTTTCTCGAAGTACAACAGATCAACTGACTTGATAGTTAATCTTTTTAAGGTAATTATTGAGCTTTTTATTTCACAGAACACAATCCATCATTTTTTTTTTTAATTTGGTTCCTTGGATTATGAAGCTAAAGATTCTGACTCAAATTTTTTTTACAAGTTTGTTACTGTTTCATTTTTTACTCTAATATCAAATTAACTACATTTGAGGTTTTTGTCAAAGTTTTCATATTTAATTCATTTTTTTCATGATTCCAAATCCATTTGGGATTCTAGAATAAAACGTGTGAATGCTCACTACATATTTCTTTTACTAAAACATGAAGAATAGGGAAAAATCTAATAAATTTGTGAAACTGCAATTAGAATCTGGACCCAAATGCTAACATTCACACCATAAAATTTTCTATACATTCTACAGATGTAGGAGACTTATTAATTTATATTATTCTACAAATATATACTCTATATTTAATTTGATTTAACCACATTCCATAAGTTGAATTTGAGGGGTGTTTTTAAAGCTTTGAGAGTTTAGTGTTTAGTTTGAGTGTTTAGTGTTTATTTTTGTAATCCAACAACTTTATCCAAAAATGCAGAAAATTTTTCTGGCTGGCCAGGAGGAAAACATTTCAGTGTTGAAAAGTCCATTGACTGTAACAGCCCAGGAAGCATGCTAAAACAAAAGAAGAAAAATATTAGGTAATATGGGAGAAAATTCCATAATTCAATGCTGCCCACTTGATGACTGAATCTAACTTCCAAGAATATTGTGATGGTTCTCAACCTGTATATGTGAATTTCAATGTATTTTAATATTATAGGTATACACAATAATAATAAAATAATACAAAGCGCATTACATGTCAATAGCAATTCAACATTTTATCTTTTACATCAACTGAAATATTTCAGAAATGTTATTTCATGAAAGATGTGGTCACATGGCTTTGGAACACTTCTCATGACTGGGCAGATATAACTTGAAGCAAACTCAATTTATGAAAACAGAATAAATGAAACCAAAAGTAACAGCTGCAAGACAAGAACAATAAGCTGGGGAGACTACTAGACCATGCATGAAGATTGTGAAATAATTTTTGCTAGTAATTTACTACCATAAATCCATATATAACTAAGCAACATACAATCGCTATGCACGTTGGAAATAAGGTTCAGACCCACAACATAAAACTATTACTTCAGAAATTTAATTAAACCAGCCACTTAAATTAGAACAGACAATCATCCAGCCTACATTTGGGGCAAATAAATGATATACCTAAAATAAAAATACAACTAATTATTGATTCTCCTTATGGCATCCACGTGTGCAACTTTCTTGAAACTAATACAAGAAAAAAAGAATTCTAAAACTGAAAAAAAATAAATAAATTGGAGATTTGTACAGCTCCTTTTTCAGCCTGAGTAGAGAGTCAGGATGTGTCTATGAAATCAATGTTTTCCCCTTTTTAATGTACTAACATAAAAATCGAAGCTGATTTAATGTTTAGAATGAAAATACTCATCAAAAGTGTCTGGAAAAATTGACTTGCATAAACCAAGGAAGATGAACATTGATTCCTCTTCAAAAATGGTATTAACCCCTAACAATCTCAACTACCTAAGGACAGATATGCCCATTATCTGAAGCCCACATAATTCTGATTATCTAGCTTCTCCCCTGACTCACAATATTTTAAGAATCGCTTCTATATTACAAAGCCACCCTGACATTCCCTCTCCTCCATCATTATGGGGATTAGGACACCAACCATTGCTCCCGGAACAATCAATGAATCTGTCTCCTCTCAATGAGATAGGAAACTTTGTCTGTTTTTGTTCACTGATGATGCCAAGTACCTAGAATAATGCCTGGCACACAGTATGTGCCCAATAAATAATGAATAAACAAGTATTTACTGAGTGCTTAAGACACAGAAGCAGTAATATTAAAAGAAAAGCTTATGTTCTAACCAGTTTTTTCTAAGGTTTATTTTCAAATTAATTTCAATTTATTATAACATAAGAAATATGCATTTTGTAATACTTCTATGAGGTCTTTTCTTTTTAAAACATCAAATTAGGATAGCTTTTAAAGTCCAACAATTGGGAATTACTGACCTGACCCTTTGGCAAGCTTCTAGTGTCTGAAGAAAAATTAATAGAAAACCAGCAATTTTCTTCATCCTTCTATTGTGATGTTGATCAGTTCTTGCTGAATTCTAATATACTTCTAGAAAATAATACTCCTTACCATAAAGCAATTCCTCTGCTTAAAATACTCCCATGGCTTCTTATTAAACACAGAATAAAATCAGAACTCTTCTGTGAACTATCCCCACCCAGCTTCATCTTCATACTACATTCTCTCCCTTGCTTACTGTACTCCTGCCACACTAACCCTCTGTTCCTCAAACACACCAAACTCCAAGCTCATTCCCAACTTAGGGCCTTTGCAATTGCTGCTGTTCCTTCTGCCTCTACAGCTTCACATGAGTGGCTCTTCCTGGTTATTCAGGTCTCAGCTCAAATGTCATATACCCAGTTATGCCTTCCCCGATCATTCTAATTAGTCTTCACCCCAGCTATCACATCACCCTGCCCTATTTTCTTCATAACACATTTCACCATATGAAATTATCTCGACTGCTTATTTATGAACTGTTTACTGTCTATCTCCCACCACTAGAACATAAGCACCATGAAAGCAGGGACTTTACGTCATGTTTAGCACTGTTATCCACAGCACCAAAAACAATGCCTGCCATGTATTAGATATAGTTGAATGAATGAATGAGTAAATTTAATTTAGGGATTCCAGTGGATTTACTGAAGGCAAAACCTTAATTAAAAATAAGCAAATGCCTTCCTTAAATAATGAAAAATAATGAACACAAAAGTTTATATTCTCAGAGACCTGCACACCCAGATGAATACACACAGATACGTGCACACACACACATTCAGATATTCACATGCAATGAAATAAGCATAGACACTGAAAGAAATACAACACAGATATCACAAAGTAGAAGACAAATGATCAGGTTTTACAGGTGAGAAAATCAAAATGTTTGCTAAGTGGGAGAAGGTAAGAGATCAAAGATACAGGCGGGTTAGGCAGGTGGGTAAGAATAGCTAGGAAGGAATTAAGAGGTCAAATAATCAGTCTCTAGTATACCTGCAGGTACAGTAAAAGAGATGCCCGTCTTTGTGTAGCTGCTTTGCCAATTCCAGCTGATGATTGTTCATCAACTTTTCATTTATAACCACTATGAGTGGCTTTCTTTCTTCCAGAGTCTCCAAACAGCTTCCTGCACCTACAAAAATATACCAAATTTGTTAACACAGTTTAAAAAAAAGTTAGTGATTCACCAGGCCTTATAACTAGAACTCAAAAGATGAAAAATTTAGTTGGCAACACTACAAATCAAGCCTTTTAATTATACATCCAAAATGACAAAAAACAGTTATGAGTGGTCTCTAGTGTTACAAACCTGACTTGAAAAACACATTCTTTATCACTGCCAACAATATCAGTGCTTTGCAACTTGCCCTCTAGTAGTATGCCCTGGGCATGGGCCTTGAATCCAAATAAGATTCAGGTTCAACATACTGTACATGAAGCCATACTGCACTTCTATTCAAACACAAGTAAAAAAGCAAGCCTTCAGTAGTGACAAGCACCAATAAAGGAAAACTTTGACCACTCCTTATGAGTCTGCTTGTCAAAAGAGTCAAGGATAAATCTCCACAAACATGCATATATACAATATTTGGGTCAATTCAACTTTTAACTCTAAACTCATTTAGATAATTTAAATGGGAGCGAGGGGACTGCTAAGTGAGCAGACAAATCCTTTTTGGGTAGACGATACCAGCACCAGACTGTTATCTGCCTGCTGCTTACTGACTGGACAAATTACTTAACCTTTTAATAGAAATGTAAAAAATCTTCCAAAGCCAAATTCTCAATGACCAATCCGACCAATCAGATGGCTGAACGTTCCTGCAGCCCTAAGCCCAGATACTAATTCCCACTGACAACTCTTGACACATGTCATTGGATAACTTATTTTGCTTGTGTTTAGGGTTTCTGTAAACCCTAAAGTTTACAGTTCTGTAAACTGTAAAGCTGGCCTTCAGTGATTGATTTCCCATTTTTCTATCACCCAGAATTATAAATTCTCTCCAATAATGTTCCCGACTGCTATATTGCAATCAGTATTTTATTCAAAATGGCTACCGGTGAGTTACCCTAGTGATTTTATTTTACATCAGAAAGGTTCGAGTTTCTGTTCTTATTTGTTGTCTATCAAAAACCAAACCGGACAGTTCTACGGCACTTTACCGGCGTGACTAATAACAAGATCTGCTTTCTGAAGGTCTTCTTTCAATGAATCCTTGTATCTGTAAACATCCAGAATAAATGACTCCGTACTGAATGGTTCAGGTACCACCTTTCCTCTACCTATTTGTAGGACAAGTCGGTTGTAACCGAGGCTCTGGATTATCTGAAACGGGAAAAAAGAAAAAGCGGGCCTTTTAAACAGGCTACTGTAAAAACAGTAATATCGACAACAAACCACCCAATCGGAGCACGAGCTGCCGAATAAATAGTCTAACTGGAGCCCGTTAGTTTTTCAAATGGCTCCTTTTCCCCCCGTCCCGGGCCCCGACTTGGCACCTCACTAGCCCTAAGGGACCTAAACGCCCCAGCTCATCCCGTCGTGACAGAAATGGCCCAGCAAGAACTTGGAGACCAACGCAAAGACTCTGAAAAAGGCGTCGCAAACTAGGGAGGGAGAGCAAGGAACAGCGTCGTCGTAGCACACGGCTGGGACTGCGCGAACCACGAGCCCTAAGGAGAGGGCGCGCTCGGGGGACGCCGCGCCGCGCGTGGACGCCGGCCGCGAGGGTGCCTGAGCCGGAAGTAAGGCACGGCGGCCTCGGCCCGAGCGCGGCGGGGCAGGGCGCCGAGCGGACCGGCCGGGTCGGGCAGGGCAGAGCCCGACGGAGCGCGTCGACCGCGCGGCCCCAGGCACGGGCCCGGGAGGCGGGCCGGAACCCCGGCTCGGAGAGGCGGAGCCGCTGGAAGGAGAGGCTAAGCCGGAAGAAAGGCGGAGGCGGAGAATCCGCGGAGAAAATCCGGGAGAAAGGAGGAACCGGAAAAAGGACGGGGAGGAGCGGCCCGGCAAGGCTATAGGAAACGGGAAGAGGAGGCGGAGGACCCCAAGCACCGGGGGAGCTGGAGGAAGGCCCAGTCAGGCGCGGGGAGGAGCCGGCTGATGGGCGGCGGCACCAGAGATTGAGCTGCCAGGGATTCTTCCCGAGTGCAACCGTCAGGCAAGGTTACCGAGGTTAGCGGTCAGGCTGGTGGCGGCGAGCGGCGAGCGGCGAGCTCAGCGCGGGGAGCCCAGCCGCCGCTCGCCTGCCTCCCGCTTGCCTCCCGCTCGCCTTCCCCACTCACTTGCAAACTGTCGGGCGCCGACACACATGCAATAAGGTCGTCAAAGCTGGTGGTCCCTACAGTAACAAACACGCACTTCATCGCGCGTGACCCACAACCACGAATATCAAGGGCCGGACGTGACGTAGCGGACACCACGTGGACGCCGCAACGGCTCTAGGTGCGGGAGGCGGAAGTCGGGCCTGGCCGCCAGGGGGCAGCAGCCACCTGAACTGTGTCGCCGGGGATGAGTTGGGAGCAAAGAATGCTCCTGGCCTATGTGCGGGGCAGTGTTGTAAGCCCTTTGCGTGTAGAAGCTCATGGGACCCTCACAGTTAAGGAGGTGGGCAATTGACAAATTTATTTTTTTCAAAAGTGGGGTTTAAAAAAATAATCATGAAGCCTCACACCCTTGTGTTTGCATCCTTGCTCGGGTACCACAGCTCTCTTAATGATATAGAAGTTTGGGATTCTTTAGCCAAGATACATTTGAGAGATGGTTTTACTTCAAGTCTGTTGAGGGCATCTGAAAAAAAAGTGCCTTTTAAAAATCGCTCATTAGCCTGGGCTCTTCTTCCAGCTGTGGTTCTCAAGAAACCAGAGCCCTACAGAGTCTTGGAAGCTGCAGAGAAACAGTAAGCTCCATTAGCAAGCATTGTGTGTAAAATAGAGGCTTTTTTTTAACATCTTTATTGGAGTATAATTGCTTTACAATGGTGTGTCAGCCTCAGCCTTATAACAAAATAAATCAGTTATACATATGTTCCCATATCTCTTCCCTCCTGCGTCTCCCTCCCTCCCACCCTCCCTATCCCACCTCTCTAGGTGGACACAAAGCACCGAGCTGATCTCCCTGTGCTATGCGGCTGCTTCCCACTAGCTATTGATTTTACGTTTGGTAGTGTATGTATGTCCATGCCACTCTCTCACTTTGTCACAGCTTACCCTTCCCCCTCCCCATATCCTCAAGTCCATTCTCTAAGAAAAAAAAAAAAAAGAGGCTTTAAGGCCTGAAGCCTACATCTCTGTCATTGAACCCATCCATTGAACCATTTAAAACGTAGAATTACCATACATTTAAATTATAATAAAATGTAAAATTATACATTAGCATGAATAAATACCACATATATATTATACTTAGGCAATCAGGTACGGGAGAGGCGATTTCTCAAGACTCCTTCTTTGTCCTACCACCATTACTAAGATCATTGCCTGCTTTATCTCATTCTAATGTTTTCTGTATTTCCTACTTAAAATTTCAGTTTAGCTAATATGGATGTTTTGCTCTGCCTGGTTAAATACAGAAGGGAAGGTATGAGAAGAAACTCTTAACACGAGAAGGATTAGAGGTGAATTAAGCCTAGAACATGGGCTAAAAAAACCTATTAAGCCTATTTCTAACAAGACTGTTTCTCTAAATCTTGTAGCTTGAGTACATGTCTTTTTGAGGGGTGGTATGCTCTACCCCTTTCTTGATACCAAATTTCATGAATTAATAAAACTAGTTTCATAATAACAATAAATGTAGAAAGATCATGGTTAAATAATAAAATATAAGCATATTTTCTGCCCAATAAGAGGAATAAAGTATGAATATTTATTGGAATATAAAGACAAAAAATATTCCAAAATATTCTGTAATTCAGAAAGATCTTGTGTCTATGATATTTTTTCCTATATCTGGAAGATATAAATTAAAGGAGCACTGTTCTGATGAGCTCATAGAGAGAATAAGCACATACAGAAATTGAATAGTCTTAAATTTCCAGAAAATAAGAAAATTGAATATCTGATGAAACTGAGCCCCGCTAAAACAGTTTCCTTACCGAGTTAATGATTAATCTCTCTATTCAAAACTTTTTTCCCTTTCTTGTGCCCTCTGACCTCAATCCTATGCTAACTGAACACTAACCAACCAGAGTCAGGTGACTAAAATTGCTGTTGTTATAGATATCATCATTACCTTAAAAACTCAGGCTGTTTCTCCAGGGCAAGATGAGCTCACAGACCCCTGAGCCATGGACCACATGGCCAGAGAATCCTAAACCAGAGACATCTTGACTCATGAAATCATGCTTAAGAAATGTCACCGAAATATCACAAGACAATGATTAATTCCAGTTTCTTTGTTCTTCCCCTTCAAAACATCTCCAACTCAGAGACCAAGATGGAGTGAATCTGAGACTTGTATCCCACTCCCTTGCTTGGTGCCCTGCAAATAAACCCTTACTTTGCTGCAAACTCCCACTGTCAGAGTTTGGCTTCCTGTGGCATGGGCACACAAGCCCTTGCTTGGTTACATTAATACTTTAAATGTTCTAGACTTTACTAAAACATCTTCTTGCAGAAATTGATCCAGAAACGATTTAAGAACCCAAGATTACATAATTGATATAAAATTTTGATAATTAAGTCTTTTCTCTGTTTTGTCAGTGTTAAGTATGCATTTTATTTTACTTGGGTGTGTTTTTCCTAAACTTACACAGGCTTACTTATCAAATAAGTTAACATTATTTCTAAAAATGTTTATGATTATGAAAAACGTAAATTTCTTTTCAACTACATTAAATCAGCATTCTGACAAACTTTATTTCAACAGTAACTATGCTTCCTGGTATGCCAGCTTGAAGATAATATCCAGGATCTTTAAGCACCTTTTAAAAAAGTGTGTACTGCGCTTATTGGTGGCGCAGTGGTTGGGAGTCCGCCTGCCGATGCAGGGGACACAGGTTCGTGCCCCAGTGCGGGAGGATCCCACGTGCCGCAGAGCGGCTGGGCCCGTGAGCCATGGCCGCTGGGCCTGCGCGTCCGGAGCCTGTGCTCCGCAACGGGAGAGGCCGCAGTTTAGATGGGGTTGTTTCCTTTATTTAGTAATTAATGGTTCCACCTACGATTTGAAAGATTATTCTTTACCTTACATGTAATCTGCCTAAATAGCAAAGATTCTGTGTCTTACAAGAATAATCTATCGCGTAAGTTGTCTTTTTGTGTCCCTGATTATTTAAGGGGAAAATACGCATAGAACGCGACTCTTCACTTACATTGTGTTACATTGTGTAACAGTGTGTTACATTATGTAAATAGTGTTACATTGTATTTTTTTTAAACGCATTATTTGTACTTGGATTAAATAGGAAGGGAAGCATTGTTTCTCAGTCACTCATGATCCTACCTAATCAAGTGACCAAATCTCCTCCGACAACCCTTAATTTTGTCTTCCCAAAATCAGTTCCTAAATTTAGGACACATAAAATAAAATTTTCAGAATATATTACATACATAAAACTAAAATTTTTATGCGTAAAACCTCTAAGACTTCTCAGAGGGCCTTTGGAATCACAAAGATTTGCGCTGCCACCATATAAAAAAAGATACTGGAAATAATTAGGTTTGTTTAATTTGTTACTATAGTAAAGTTGCATGGGAAAAGTTGTCAGATCAGAAGGGACATTCAGCCTTTCCTAAATTACGTTTGTTTGGTAAAATATTAGTATAAAAATTTCAGAAATTGCATGCTTTACGGGAAGTCCCCAGCAATTTGTCAGTGCCCTCCATGATGGATGTGCCCTTCATAATACTGTTTTACCTTCAGGAATAACCCTCATCAAAACTCCTATGAAATAGTTACATACTGGACTCCAATACGGCTCCTCTATTTTGATAGAATTGGCAATAGTAATAAATTAACCACAGCCATTAAATCTCTTAATGTTCTTGTTTTACTCTAAAGCTTACCCGAAGATTCTACTACAGGCTAGAATTTGTATCTTCAACAAAGAAGAACAATCTCAGAGCCTCATGGAAAATGACCTTACCAGGTACTTCACATGATTGCCACTTCAAAGAATAGACTTCTGAGTTGACATCACTTAGATAACTTTCAGACAGCACCAGTGGACTGAGGCAAGATTTCCAGGACTCTTTCTAATCCAATGAAAGGCTCAGAACACTATAGAGTCAGATAACCAGGAAGGATGTACTAGGCAATGCCCAGCCTTCTGTAAGCTACCCAGTAATCCTTTTCTTCCCCCGCTTTCAAAATCTTTCAGTTTTTCATGACATATGAAACCCAGGTTTTCTGACATGCATTTTAGAAGAAATATCGTATATACTTGCCCAATAAAATAAACACAGAGCTATTGCTGAGAATCTAAAGGAAATATGGAAAATAAAGTAGCATTAGTTATCCTTATGGTTAGGGTGGTTTCATATTGGTTTTATATAAATGAGGATCTATTTTATTTTTTAAATAATTCAGAATGAAATTGTGATGAATGTTTGCCATATTAATTTATTCATATTCTTTTTATATTTTTCTGTTTCTGCTCTTGCTGTTTCCTCTCCCTCCCCATCAATATGGTTAGCTAATCCTTCAAGATTCAGCAGAGGTGCAAGTTCCTCCAGGAAGCCCTTCTCTGACCCTTGTAAGGTATGTGCATTATGTGCAAATATTGTTCTTTGCCTACCTCTGTCATAATTCTTGATGTTTAAATTACCTGTATACTTTTTTCTTCCTCTGGAACGTAAAATCCTGAAAGAGTAGAGACCGTGTCTAAGTCATCTCTGAATTCCCAGAATTTAGTGCTGTCCCTGGAACCTAGGGACATAAAATAAATGTTTATTGAACTAAAAAAGAGTTACATTATTAGGTACCATGCTAGGCCCTGTGGGGAATACAACAATAAATAAAACATAGTGCCTTTTCTATCTCAAGAATATATGGTTTTGTTCATAGGCTGATCAAAGTTTTGTGGACTTATTTTTTTTTTTAATTGATTTTATTTATTTATTTATTTATTTTTGGCTGTGTTGGGTCTTCATTGTTGCACACGGGCTTTCTCTAGTTGCAGTGAGCGGGGGCTACTCTTCGTTGCAGTGCACGGGCTTCTCATTGCAGTGGCTTCTCTTATTGTGGATCACGGGCTCTAAGTGTGGGGGCTTTAGTAGTTGTGGCACGCGGGCTCAGTAGTTGTGGCTCACAGGCTCTAGAGAGCAGGCTTAGTAGTTGTGGCGCACGAGCTTAGTTGCTCCATGACATGTGGGATCTTCCTGGACCAGGGATCGAACCCGTGTCCCCTGCATTGGCAGGCGGATTCTTAACCACTGCACCACGAGGGCAGTCCTGTGAACTTTTAGAATTAAGAAACCATGGAATTCATTGGTTTTATTTTATGGACAGGAAACAGAGATTCAAATAGATTGTGATTTTTTCCCAAGATAATAATAGCAGAGGGTTGAATCCAACCCTCCAGATGCTTGTCAAGGCATACTATGCTGACTTATCTTTTAATGATGAGCCTACAGCATTGGTATCTATATTATAGTATAAAGTAATAACAGCAATATGACTTTTAAAGTCTGAAAAACCAGAAATGTTTCTTCTTAATCTTTTAAACACAGCACGTTATAGAATCCTTGAGCTGCCTAACTATTGTGTTTAGATTTATTTCTTTAATTTTTCATCATTCATCAGAAGTTTCTATATATCCTTTATTATTAAAGTAAATGTCTTTTATCAAAGCTGAGAAGTTGCATATTATAAAACATTTGTTTTTAGTCTCTGCTTTGTGGATCCATTGTGTTCTTGAAGAGTTGCCAGAACTTGACTCTCCCTTTCCTCCTCCCCCTTCCGAATATTATTGATGGTAATTGTCTTACTGTTAGGGACACAAAAATAATTATTTCTTGCCTACACTGGTCACATCAAAATTTTACTATAATAGAGTTAATTTTTGGAGAACCATAAAGAAAATTGTTTAATTTTAAAGAGCTAGCAGAATATGCTACTGCAAAATATGGCACGTTGACATAAGAATTATTTTGACCTGAAGGCAATTGAGAAGAAGCAGATACAAGAAAAACTTTCTGCCCTACCCTTATTTGCCTAAAAGTGGTAGTTGTAAGGGTATGCACCTCCCCTCTGTACCAGGAAGGACAGAAGTTAACCACCAGAGACAGCTGTAGACCCTTACAGCCTTGGAATCAGCATCAGAGGAACCTACATGACAGACTTTACTAACTAGCTCTTATGATCTGTTAGTTCCCCCATATATTTACCTTCTCCCAATTTGCCACCCCAAAAACTCAAAGTCCATTTCCTTTGTCTTGTCAGCCCTCTAAGACTTTTTTGTTATTTTAAGCTGCTGTATTAGGTCAAGCTCTAACCACCCCTTTCAGTTACTCATCATTGAGTACATGTAGCGTATGCCTGATGCACATGTTAGTAAACTTCTGTTTGTTGTTCTCTTGTTAATCTGTCTTTTGTCAGTCTAATTTACAAGGCCCCACCTGGGGAAGGGTAGAGGGACAAAAAAGATTTTTTTTCCTCCTCTACAGTTTACTAATAGATATTTTTCTTTCAACCATGTTTAAAAGATTCCAACTAGGTTTCCTAGTTTCTTCAAGATCCTAGTGAGTAGAATGAAATAATTCATTTACCCAAGAGTGTGCAAGAGAGCTGATAAAATCAAGATTCAAAAGGATACCCAGAAAAAGATATGAAAGAAAATATGAAGAAGCAGAAACAATGAGTTCAAATAAATCAGATCAGGGTCTTTGGCTTAGGTTAAAAAAACACAAGTATAAAATTGAGGTGTTAATGAATTGTAATGAATGAGAGTTGGCTGTACCACTACTTGAGTTATCACAGGCAGGGAAAAAAGCTAATTTTTATTGAAGACTCCTAATGTGACAAGCAATGTGGTAGACAAATTACATGTCTGATCTCTTTTTATCAGACTGAAATTGAAAGATTTTTACAAATCCTATCTGTACATGAAATTGCTGCTTATAAAAAATTACACTACAAATCATATCAAAACTACAATATTACTTAAATAATTAAAATGAACCTTTGTGATTTTTACCTCACATTCCTTCCTAGGCTACAAAGACAAAGATCAAAGACCATGAAATGCTCTTTTAAGTCACCTAAATGAAGCATTTAATTCTATTATTGTGACTATAAGACTAAGTTATACATCTTACTACCAAGTATTTTTGGAAGAAGGAAAAGACATTTATGTGATCCTAATTATATGAGTATATGCCTCCTGTATAGATCAGTGATGTTAATTAAGCCCCTGTTTCGTAAACTTATCATAATCAGCTTAACTACAAATGATAAAATGTTTGATTAAAGGAGACTATACTGAATGAAACATAATACCAGACATTGTTTAGAATCCATTATATGATAGAGGGCTAGTACTCAGATGAGACAAAAGATATTAAGACTTGGATGTTTTTCAAGAACTCAAGTTTTCAAAAAGGTCTGAGTTGTTTTATTTTGTTTTTACTTAATCCTCTATCTAATTTTTGCTAACTTACAGCAAAAACTACAGAATATAACATTCCATTCTCTATAAATATCAGAGGTATGGACAGATCACTTAATAAAAACAAATTAATTCAAAAATATTCATTGAGCACTTACTATGTACAGGTCCCTCTGCTACACACAGATAGACTAGACAGCTTAGAATCAATGAAAACACACAAGCATGCACATATGTTGTGATAAAGTGCAATAAAAAACTGAGCAATGCAAGAGAGAATAACAGGAAGGGTGGCGTGGCGTTGGAACCGACTTTAGATTCAATGGTCAAAGAAAGCTTCTCTGGGGAAGTGACATTTAAGCTGAGGCTTGAAAGATAAGGAGCCAACCAGGAGAAGACTGAGGGAATAGCCTTCCAAGCAAAGTGAATAGACTGGACAGGTCATCAGGAAAGGTGCTTTTCTTGTTTGAAAAGAGAAATGAAAAATGACAGTGTAGGTAGAGCATAATAGGCAAAGGAATCGGTGGCATGCAATGAGATTAGAGAGTTAAACAAGCCCTATAGGTCATAGCAACGATTTTTATTTGTATCCCTCAAGAATTGAGTAAGTGCAAATGTGCCAATATATGTAAGAGGATTTTTACCTGTCATAAAAACTGTGCTTTCTAGATTAGAATATGCCCACAATGCATCTTAGATGAATTAAGCTAAGCACAAAAATGTATTGTTCATGGGAATAACTCACTTTTAAAGTAAAATTTTAATTTTATTAAATTGATACCATGTACATAGTTTTTTTTTTAAATAGTACAGTAAAAAACAATAGTTCTCTGTCCTATCCCTCTCCGTTCCTGATTCTCACTCCAAAGGACAATAACTTTAAATAATTTTAGCTATTCCCTATAATATTTACTACCATGTTTCTATGTATCGATAACACGCTTATATTGCTATGTCAACTGAAAAAAAACCACACAACCTGAAAGTTGCAAGTTATGTTTTATTCTGGGATGCTATTGAGGACTGTAGCCTGGGAAACAGCCTCTCAGATAGCTCTGAGGAACTGTTCCAAAGAGGTAAGGGAGGAGCCAGGATATATAGCAGTTTTTGCTAAAAGCAAAAAAACATGTAGTCGAATATCAAAAGTTACTGATAATCACAAAAAAAACAGACATCTCAAGGTAATGAATTTAGTGCTTTTCTATGTATGGGAAGATGCAAGAGTCTGGGCTCATCAAAATTATTCCTTTGATATGCATCTTAACTATTTGGGGCCAGTATCCTGCTTTTCTCCATTCTCAGTTCCCCTCAGGATGCACCGTTGGGGGGGGCTGCAGTGGCTGATGGTTTGATGGCTGCAACACCCTTTGTTTACTGAAATGGCAGGCAACATTCATTTTCCACAGCTATTTCTTGATTTTTCAGCTTTTTAGATAATATCTATTGACTTTCTATTATGAGAGGTGGCAATTTGACTCTCTTATGTACCCATAAACACATACTTCCCTTCCTCCCCAAATTTTTGGTAAAATCAATATTCAGTGATTATATCACTATGACTTTGTAAACATTATTCAGAGTTTAACCATGTATTGAGTTTGTTATTACATTTCCTATCCTATAAAAATTTTGTTCTGCTACATTTTATTTAATTTTTATTTGCTTAGGATTCTTTTTTCTGAATCTATCACCTACTCATACCCAAACAGGTCTTCCCAAGAAATCCATACAGCTCCTCTCTGTATGTTCAAATACATCAGGGTAACTATAACTTAATTTTTTTTAAATTAAAGATGTCTGTGATAGGGATTTTTATCCTGTTTCAGTTTGAGCTGGTTTATCTTTCTGAATAGCTGTCTTCCTGGCGTATCCTCTCACTGTTATCTTGAAAATTCCTTTTGCCTTTCTCTTGTATTGGATCCCATTTTCTATACCTTATGTTCCCCTCACTTTTCCTTTAACTTCCTCATTTTGGTGGACAAATATCCTCCAATAACTTCCTGAGAAAGATGATAAATTTTTTCGAGATTTTTGCCTGTCTGAAAACACCTTGTTCTAATCTCTCATCCAGTTGTTAGACTGATATAGAATTCTAGGTTGGTTTGTTAGTTTCCTATTGCTGCTGTAATGAATTACCCCAAACTTGGTGGCTCAAAACAACAAAAATTTATTCTATTTTGACCAGAAATCTGAATTCATTTTCAATAGGCTAAAGTCAAAGTGTTAGCAAGGCTGTTTCCTTCTAGAGGCGCTAAAGGAGAATCCTTTTCCTTCCTTTTTCCAGTTTCTACAGGCCACCTGCGTTCCTTGGCTCATGGCTCCTTCCTGTATCTTCAAAACATATCACTCCAACCCATGCTTCAGTTTACACATCTCCTTTTTTTTACTTTGATTTTCTTGCCTCCCTGTTATGAGAATTCTTTTAATTACATTGGTCCTACCCAGAAGATCCAGGATAATCACCCATCTCAAGATCCTTAACTTAATCACATCTGCAAAATCCCTTTTACCATGTAAGGTAACATATCCACAGGTCCAGGGATTATGACAAGGACATCTTTGGGGGGAGGCATTATTCATCCTATCACAGTTGGAAATGATTTTTCCCTAAAAACTTGTCTTCTTGATTTTAGGGATACAGTTTAGAAGTTTGTTCCTAATATTATTTGTGATACTTTGTATATGACCTGTTTTTTTCTCTCAGGAAGCTTCTAAAATCTTTTGTTTATTTTATCTTCTGAAATTTCACTATGATGTATGTTACTGAGAATTATTTTCTCATTCACTGTTCTGGATACATGATAGACCTTTGTAATCTGATAGTCATATCCTGCAGTGCTAGGAATTTTCCTTGTGTTATTTCTTTAGTAATTTCCTTCCTTCTGCTTTTTCTGTCCTCTCTTTCTGGAACTTCTTTTGGTCCAATTTGGCCCTCCAGTACTGAATCCTTGAACTTTCTCATCTTTTCTCTATTTTCCATTTCTTTTTCTTTTTGTTCTACTTTCTAGGAGAGCTCATCAATTGAAAATTTTTAATCTTCTATTGATTTTTAAGATTACTACTATATTTTGAATTCCTAAGAGCTCTTTCTCATTCATTGAAAGTTCCATTTTTACAGAACACTGTTCTTGTATCTTGAATTTAGTATCACCTCATTTCTCTGAAGATGTTATTATAGTTTTGTTTCTTTTCTCTTTGACTTTTGTTGCTGCTGCTGTTGTTGTTTTGATCTCTGTCTTTCATTTTAGAAAATTTACTCAAATATCTAGGGATTTGGTCAGCCATAAATATTTAAGAGTGAGGCACAAAAAGGAAGTTCTGTCTCCATTGTTGTGACTTATGGATTGTTGAGCTTCACTGGGGAGTAACTGGAAAGAAATTCAATCTTTTTAATGGGAGACCCCAAATATCAGTGTCTGTAGGACTTTACACTTGTGTTGGTCAGCTTCTACAGAATCCTCCAGTCTGCTCAGCTGAAAATATCTTAGAAATCAGCCAGCAGAAAGGTGACAGAGGGCAGTCTTACTATTTAGTAAATAGAGATTCAATCCCCATTTTCACTAAAGTTCACAATCCAGCCCTCAGCTATGCCTATTGTTTCCAACACTAGAGCTTCTTTTCTGGAAAGATGTTTTAATTACCGTAGAAAATAAAACTCGAATTTTTCTTTTAACTGAAATCATTGTTTTTCTTTCAACTAAGTCAACAAGCTTCTTCGAAAGCAAGAAGCACCCATTGACCCTCCAAGCAGTGAAATAGAATGCTGTATTAAAACCTGAATCTTGTTTGAATGGATAAGGAGCTTTCGGGATGCAATTTTTCCTTATACATACTTTCAATCAATCCTCCTCTTTTTAGCTCTCCCTTCAACCTGTATCTCTGTATCTCAGAGGTATCTCTGTATATCAGAGATATCGAGTAACTTTAAAAACAACTCATCACCACCAGCCTTAGGTTTCAGCTTTTTCCAGTTTGTTAAGTAAGCTTAACATTCATCTCATCCATTGCTTTCCAGCTTCTAAAGTTTTGTCAGCTTTGCTTGTCTGCTGTTGTCTTCTCTCCTGTTCTCTTTGTCCTTCTCTATTTATACCTTTTTTTAAAAATTCCTTTACTGTCATTTTAGTGGAGCTTCATGCAGGCGCAGAGATGAATGCATGTTTCTAATCTGCCTTGTTTAACTGGAAGTCTTATAGCACACTCTATGGAGAAATAATGCAGTCCAAACTAATAACATTAAAGGTGGAAGACTAAGAAGTCCACTTGCAAAAAGAAAATCTGTTCCTAAGAAACGTGAAATAAGTAGTTCTATAATATATAAGCCCTATATATGACTATTCACTGTACTGTAAAAGATCTGCTGCTACAGAAAACTGAGTTATATCAACTTTCAAATACTTAAAATTATAGGTAATTTAACTGGATACACAAACATAAGATATACGGGCTTGTCTAGTGTTTTTGGATACAGAATGCATTTTTATGAAAAATTGCCTCTAGACATTAATTGCCCTCATTGGGGAACCTTAAGAAGTATGCCATTTAGTGCCTAGTTGGAAAGACTCCTGATTGGAGAGATGGAGCTGGGAATTTAATGTAGATTTCATGAAATGAGTGAATTCCAGACACTACTTTAAAAATATTATTCAGACAGACCTTAAGTGTTAAAAAAAGAGTCTGCCTGGTCTTCCTCTATTCCAACCCTGACCACACACCCTGCCTATATGTAAATTTGGGAAAAGGGGTCAATGTAAGAGCAAAGAAGTGGGACTGCACACAATAATAATACTAATCGCTAATATTTATTAACCTTTACTGGGTGTTTACTGTGTGTCAGTAACTGTGCTAAACACGTTTTATGAATTATTTCATATACATGTTTAGTGATTATTTGACAAGTGAACTTAAACAGTAAAAATGGAAGGTTAAATAGGTAAGGAGGAGGAAAGGCGGAAGAATGCCTCCAAAGAGTCATAATATTCTCATTTCCTTTCCCTCTCCCATTCCTCCCCTTCCCAAGTGCTCTAGACTTATTTATATTCATGGCATAATTCTGTACACTATCCCTGCTTTTTGCTGTTCTTTCAGTATGTTAATACTAAATAGTTCATCTTAGGTACTTGAATTTGAAGGTTAATGATTTGGAACTTCAAGCAAGAGTTTTGATTCCAATAGTTCACTGTTTTGCAAAATATACCATCAAATATTTTGTAAGAGAGGATATGGAATAAAAGGAGAAAGAAAAGAGAGAGAAACCTGCCAAGGCATTACTATAAATTTTAAACATGTTTTTTTTTAAAGCAATATGGCTGATGTTTCCAAGTGATCAAACTTTCACAAAAACTCCTAGATAATAGCAACCTGTGATGATTTAATACACATTCAGTCAGACAAGCTACCAAGAATGCATAGGTCTGGAACATTTATAAAATTGGTCTAGAATTAAAAGAAATAATCTGGAGAGGAAATGAGAATTTAAATAATTAATTCTTCCAAAGATTAGTAAAATATATTTCAGCCTGCCAATTGTTTAAGATTGAAAAATTTGCATTTTTTATTGTAAAAGGACAAGGTCTATTTCTTTTTTCTTACTTGATTGATATCTACTGAGTACCTACTCTCTGCAAGGCATTATGGGAGAAAGGATATTAAAAATGCCTAAACTGCTGTTTATCAAGAAGCTCATAATCTAGTGTTGAAGGTAAGACATATACAAAAGAACTGCTATATTGTATATGGTATTATGTGACAGATACCATGTGAATGATGCAAAATATTTTGATTTTTCTGCTTTGCCAACTTTCAGTATAAACAGAATGAATTTTGTAGGTAACGTTCCATATATATGTGTTCCTTTGTATACTATTCATACGTGCTAACCTTTGACAACTGCTGCAAAACTTCATTAAAACCAGTTTAGGTACAGCAAGTCTAGAAAAAGAGCTGCCAGCTAAGGCACACCAAGGGAAAAAATTACTGGTTTCAATGAGATATATGTGCATGTGTTTCTTATAGTGGAATGTATAACTTATTGATTGTTTAATAGAGCACATTCAGCCAGGTGTACTAGGTATATATTTCATTTAATTTTCACACTAATCCTATAAGATCAGTACTATTTTTATCCCCATTTTACAAGTGAGGAAACTGAGAATCAAAGAAATGAAGTAACTTGTCCAAAGTTACACAGCTGGTAAATGATGGAATCAGGAGTTGGACCCAGTCTGTTTAACCCCTAGTCTGCACTCCTAACCATTTAGCTCTGCTGTCTCTTTTGTGGAACATGGTAGTAGAGATATCTAGGAGATATTTGGGTATCTGAGTCTGGAGTTCAAGAGACAGGGCTAGGCTAGAAATGCAGATTATGTAGTCATCAGCATGTGTTATATATCCTCAAATATAAGGAGACCTCAATAAGAAAATATCAAAAAGTTTTTCTTGTCAACTGGATTATAAAAATGTTTAGGGATATAAATGAATGAGTTAAATATCTACTTAGGTTATTTAAAATTTAAATTTAGTAAAATAATTAAGTTCCATTATATAAATACATTGATTTAGCTGTATTGCTTTTATCCCCTCCTATTTCATGAAATATATAACTCTTCACATGTATTTTCAACATTAGTGTCTGCATTACCAGAGCCTATTCTTGTCATCTAACTGGTTTCCAGAGCTCGTTGCCTCACTTATACATAGAAAAACTATTTGCATCACCTTACTGTAAAGGAAATTTTATCCCAAGTCACAAATACCCATTCATATAACATCACGTTTGCAATTGTGATGTCATATTTCCTGGAGTAGTCACTACATTTGTATTAATATTTGTATTAAATTTGTATTGATATTTTATGTATATACATATGTATGTATTTGCTTGCTGATTTCTTTTTTTAAACTAACTTTGATGTAGGTTATTTCATGCAAACATGGTAGTGTTAATTGAAATCATCAGGGTGGAAAAGTAGATAGAGCTTCAGTAAAAGAAAAAACACACACACACAACAACAAACAAAATACCCACTTCTCATATTTACTGAGATGTATTAAAAATCTATTCGGTAGGTGCTCTCGTCCCTACAACAACCCAATACTATCCCTGTCATCAGGGAAAAGAAGGAGAGAAAAGTAAAACTAGATAAGCTGGGTGGTGATATTTGAATCAACAGTCATTTTGTATTAGAGTAAGTTAGAGAAGGAACTGTTTATAGTTCTGGCATGTATCTGCTCCTGAATCCCCATGGTAAGGCTGTTAGGTAAAGACATACTTAATATCAGAAGTCACTTTGACATTTAAAACAGAACCAATGTGATGTCATAGATCTTACTTCTAGACATTTTTAATATTAGCATAACAAAATTTTGTTTAGCAAAAACTTGCTAAATAAAAATGTCACATTTATTACCTTTTGAATCCGCTCTCTTTTCTTTTTGGTTAGTCTATCTAAAGGTTGGTAAATTCTGTTTATCTTTCAAAAACCAACTCTTAGTTTCATTGATTTTTTGTTTTATTATTGTCATTCTAGTCTCTATTTCATTTATTCCTGCCCTAATTTTTATTATTTTCTTCCTTCTGCTAACTTTGGGCTAAGTTTGTTCTTCTTTTTCTAATTTCCTGGAGGTGTAAAGTTATGTTGTTTATTTGAGATCGTTCTTTTTTCTTAATGTAGGTATTTATTGTTTTGAACTTCCCCCTTAGAACTGCTTTTGCTACATCCCATAAATTTTGGTATGTTGTGTTTTTGTTTTCATTTGTCTCAAGACACTTTCTGATTTACCTTTTGATTTCTTCTTTGACTCATTGGTTGTTCAAGAGTATATTATTTAATTTCCACACATTTGTGAAATTTTCAGTTTTCCTCCTGTTATTGGTTTCTAGTTTTATGCCTTAGTGGTTGCAAAAGATACTTGATAGGATTTCAATCTTCTTAAATTTACTAAGGCTTGCTTTGCGGCCCAACATAAGATGTGTCCTGGAGAATGTTCCATGTGTGCTTGAGAAGAATGTGTATTTTGGTGCTGTTGGATAGAACATTTTGTATATGTCTGTTAGGTCCATTTGGTCTATAGTGTTGTTCAGAACCACTCTTTCCTTATTAATTTTCTATTTAGATGATCTATGCAATATTGAAAGTGGGATATTAAAGTCCTCTATTATTATTGTATTGCCATTTCTGAACTGACCCAGTTATCACGATATAGTGACTTTCTTGTATCTTGTGAAAGACTTCAGCTGAAAGTTTATTTTATCTAAGTGTAGCCACTCCTGCTCTGTTTTGGTTACTGTTTGCATGGAATATCTTTTTTCATTCCACATTTTTTACCTTTTAAATCTGAAGTTTTAATATACTTGCTTTCGTGGTATTTTTCCCTCATATTTAAGTTACAAAAAACAGGCACCCATTCAGAGCAAATCACAAAATGGACACTTAATAAATGTTAAAAGAAACCAGATGTTTTCTAAAAGTGGCAGCTTTGCCCATCTAGAAAAGGATTACTCTGCTTTTACCTATAAATGTTGTTAGCTTATAGTTAGAGAAAATCCACCAGATGGCAACCTCATCTGCATATGAAGCATGATGTGCAATTCTCTGCAACCCATTACAGGTCCCTTGAGCCAAATGCTCCCTAATTAATGGCTGATTTCTATTGTGATCCAAGTAAATGGATACTAGGTAGTCACTTGGCAGTGATTGTAGGAAGGTGGGGGATGTGCAAAATTGAGATGTATTTAGTATCAAGTGTGAAACACTTTTATAACATTCTTTTTTAAATTAATATCAAAAACAGAAATAATAGTATCTATTTCCATGTTGCCCTCTACACATATTTCTAATTTGAAGCTAAAGGGAACCATGTTCATTTGTCCAGTGTATAAAGCTGCAGATGTTATTTCCCCATGAATCCCACATTTTTCTAGTTGGATTCCTTGTATTTAATGGCAGTCTGTTAGCTAGCTGGTTTATTGCTTAAAATGCAAACTGTCTTCTTTATTTCTAAAGCTGATAGTATGCAGAGAGTACTGCTGGGGATATTTAACGTGTCCCTTATTGTTTTCTGTTTATAAACAACCTGCCCTGAGGTACTAATTAGGTGGAAGATATTGAATATACTTAGCAAATACTGTTGTGTTTTTCCATACAAATAAATCTGTGGTCAAGGTGAAAGTCATTCATAGGTTGGTTACATGAGCTGCAAATTTCTGAAAATATAAGTGATAGTAAAAGTTCAAGAAAAATTTTAAAAAAGGATTTGTTGAAAATTTTATTCCTGAATAGCTAGAGTTCTAATTGCATCTAACATTTCATTAATACATTCATTTCTAAAGTGGCATGTTTCACCTACCTTGAAATGCAGCTGTGTAAGACATCTGTTTGAATTAAATATCTGTAATACCTAACAGATTGCCTTTTCTTAGGACTATAATTGACTTTATTTTGCATCTGTATATTTTTCAAACTTCATATTTGAAAAATATGTTTTTTTCTCAGTCTCCTGGGTATTTTTAGTAACATTATTGAGGCATATTTTACATATCATATAATTCACCCGTTTTGGTGTATAATTCAATGATTTTTAACAAATTTAAGTCTCCTGAGTATTTTAAAAATGGTATAGATATTCCTAGATGCTATTCCACATTATATAACAAATACTCAGCATTTTGACAGCTCATCAATCTTTGGCTCCTAACACGCCTGCTTTTAGATATTGTTTACATAAGCGAAGGTCAGAAAATCTGACTCTTGTGTGGCTGAAATTTTGTTAGTGTGTGTCTCAATGCCCCATCTTCTAGATTGAGGAGGACACACTAACATTACATTACAGAGTTAGAATTTGGTTTCATGGCCATAAAATATTAACAAACCTAGCCTTCAGTACTACCCAGACCGTTGGAACTAGTGAATACTATAGTATTTTAATTTGACACATGTGCGGTACTGACATTACATTAAAGCATTTTACAACACATGAAAGACTGTTCTTGCTTTTGAAGGATTTACAAAATAATTGGAAAATCTATCTGGGTATAAAGAGCCCTTCGGAAAAATCATTAGACTCCTTTCATATTCTTCTCTCTCTCTTTCTTTCCTAATTTCTCTTTCTCATTCCCCAGACATATGACCTTCTGTTTGCTGCTTCTGCCATCTAGATTTGCTCACGTGGCTCCAAGTTCAAATCATATCAGCAAAGTGTACACCAAAGCTGATGTCCATTTTCTATTAAATATTAGTTCCCTTCTTCATATGTTTGGATCAAAGGCTGTATTGTAAAACAGTAGAAAAATCTC
Organism: Tursiops truncatus; assembly: GCF_011762595.2. Classification (NCBI taxonomy): domain Eukaryota; kingdom Metazoa; phylum Chordata; class Mammalia; order Artiodactyla; family Delphinidae; genus Tursiops; species Tursiops truncatus. The sequence goes on from NC_047055.1 coordinate 34,566,764, forward strand.
CAGGTCAGTATTACTATTGTATCTTGCACTGATCAGTATCAGAGACTGACGTCTCCCTCAGTTGGAAGAGTTTCTTTGACCTTGATGAAGAAAATCCTCCTGTATTTGAGTAAATAAATTCTTGAGTTTAGGGGATTTACGCCTATGTGCAGAGCAACTAAAAAGTTGAACAAATTGTCAAAAACAACCGTTTCTCTGGAAATTGACCCAAGGCTAGAACAAACCTAGAACTTCTGAACTTTGGGTGAGAACAGAGCAAGTCTATGGTGTACTTGCCTGAGTGTGATGGTTAATTTTCTGTGTCAACTTGATTGAACTGAAGGATGCACAGATAGCTGATAAAACATTTCTGAGTGTATCTGTGAGGGTGTTTCTGGAAGAGATTAGCATTTGAATCAGTAGAATGAGTAAAGAAGATCTCCCCACCAGTACGAGTAGATATCATTCAGTCCACTGAGGGCCAAAAATGCAGAGGAACGGCAAATTTGCTCAGCTTGAGCTGGGACATCCATCTTCTCCTGCCCTCAGATGTTGATGCTCCTGGTTCATGGTCCTTCAAACTCAGACTTGGACTTACAGTATTGGCTCCCGTGGTTCTCAGGCCTTTGAGTTTGGACCGGAACTGCACCATCAGCTTTCCTGGACCTCCAGCTTGCAGACAACAGATTATGGGACTTCTCAGCCTCCCTAATCATGTGAGCCAATCTCTCATAATAAGTCTCTATCTATCAATCCATCTATCTATCTATATCCTATTGGTTCCGTTTCTCTGGAGAATCCTGACTAATACACTGGGCTTGCTCCAACTTACCACTTATCACCACCACCACTCCCCACTCCAGCTTTGTTGGCACAGGAGTTCAACCATGGTGAGGCAGGCTGTAAAATAAAAGCTAGCCGCTTTGCTGCTGCCACTGCTGCTGCTGAAAGAAAGTCACTTGATTCAGAGCATTGTCACATCTCAGTGGCAAGTGGGTAAGAAGGACTGCTAGCCTGAGGTTGCAGGACTGTTTGAGGCAGGCACTGGGCCAGCAGACTACCAGGGGATGTAACAGGGAAATCCAGGAAGGGAGACAGCCATAGTGGACTTGATAGGCAATCCACATATCCTGTGTACATGCCCACACATCCCTGGCCTACACGCCTATGAGAAGCAAAAGAGACCAGGAGAAAATAAAAGCTGGAGCAGACTTGTAAACAGTTTGAAGCTTCAATGTGCTCCTCAGTCCACCCACAGACTCATCAGCAGATAATGGATGTATACTGGCTGGAGGTGTTTGAGCAAAACCTTAACACTGAGCTATGCAGATATAGGAGCAACCCTGAGGAAGCTAGTCTTTAAAAATAAAAGCAAGAGAAAAAAGTCTTAGCAGAGCCGTCAGCAGCCCCACGTTATAGTGGAGACAGAAGTCATAAACTTAGTTCAGGCAAGTTAGTAACCAACCAAGAAAATAATGATAGCAACCATCAGGAGGCAAAATCAGAATCGAGAATTGTTAAAACATACAGTTGACCCTTGATCAACACGGGGGGTTGGGGCGCTGATCCTCCATGCAGTTGAAAATCCGCATATATCCATATTCGCCATTCCTCTGCATCTGCAGTTCCTCCGCATATGCATCCACAGATTCAACTAACCGTGTAGTACTGTGGTATTTACTATTGAAGAAAATCCATGTATAAGGAGACCCAGGCAATTCAAACCCATGTTGTTCAAGGGTCAACTGTATTATCTAATATGAGCAGTGTTACCAAAAAATTATGATATGCAAATAGATTTTTTAAAAAGTAAGAAATGGATTCAGCAATTTAAGTCATCCCCCCCACCCCCACACACAGAAAGCCCAGGCTCATGTGGCTTTTGTGGCAAATTGGATCAAATATTTAAAGGAAAAAAAATCACACCAATTCTTTATAGACTCTTTCAACAATTGAGGAGGATGGAAGTGCTTCCCAATTCCTTCTGTGAGGCCAGTATTACTCTGATACCAAAGACACATATAAAGACATCAGAAGAAAAGAAAACTACAGACTGATATCCCTCCTGAACACACATGCAAGAAATCTTAAAAAGCATTAGCACACTGAATTCAGCAATATAGAAAAAGGTTATAAAACACAAAAGTTGGATTTGTTCCAGAAATGCAAATTGGAGAAGTATTAAAAACAATTAGGGACTTCCTTGGCGGTCTAGTGGTTAAGATTTCACCTTCCAATGCAGGGGGTGCAGGTTCGATCCCTGGTCGGGGAGCCATGATCCCACATGCCTCGCGGCCAAAAAACCAAAACATAAAACAGAAGCAATATTGTAACAAATTCAATAAAGACTTTAAAAATGGTCCACATCAAAAAAATCTTAAAAAAGAGACAGTGAAGCTTTCTGCCCACGGATGCTGCCGAGTAAGCATCGTTGAAGTCTCTCCCCTCTACTGCCGTCATGTCTAAGTCAGAGTCTCCCAAAGAGCCTGAACAGCTGCAGAAGCTCTTCATTGAAGGTTTGAACTTTGAAACAACCGATGACAGTCTGAGGAGCCATTGTGAGCAATGGGGAATACTCACAGTCTGTGTGGTAATGAGGGAACCAAACACCAGGCACTCCAGAGGCTTCGGGGTTGTCACATATGCCACTGTGGAGGAGGTGGGTGCGGCCATGAAGGCAAGGCCACACAAGGTAGATGGAAGAGTTGTGGAACCAAAGAGGGCCGTCTCAAGATTCTCAAAGACCCGGTACCCACTTAACTGTGAAGAAGTTTTTTGTTGGTGGCATTAAAACAGACACTGAAGAACATAACCTAAGAGATTATTTTGAACAGTATGGGAAAATCGAAGTGATTGAAATCATGACTGACCAAGGCAGTGGCCAAAAGAGAGGCTTTGCTTTTGTAACCTTTGATGACCATGACTCTGTAGACAAGATTGTCATTCAGAAATACCACACTGTGAATGGCCACAACTGTGAAGTAAGGAAAGCCCTATCTAAGCAAGAGATGGCTGTTGCTTCATCCAGCCAAAGAGATCACAGTGGTTCTGGAAACTTTGGTGGTGGTCGCAGACGTGGTTTTGGTGGGAGTGACAGCTTTGGTCATGGAGGAAACTTCAGTGGTCGAGGTGGCTTTGGTGGCAGCCACGGTGGTGGTGGCTATGGTGGCAGGATGGCTATAATGGATTTGGTAATGATGGAAGCAGTTTTGGAGGTGGTGGAAGCTACAGTGACATTGGCAATTACAACAATCAATCTTCAAATTTTGGACCCACAAAAGGAGGAAACTTTGGAGGCACAAGTTCTGGCCCCTGTGGTGGTGGAAGCCAATACTTTGCCAAACCATGAAACCAAGTTGGCTCTGGAGGTTCCAGTGGCAGCTGTACCTGTGGCAGTGGCAGAAGGTTTTAATTACTGCCAGGAAACAAAGCTTAGCAGGAGAGGGGAGCCAGAGAAGTGACAGGGAAGCTACAGGTTATAACAGATTTGTGAATTCAGCCAAGCACAGAGGTGGCAGGGCCTAGCTGCTACAAATAAGACATTTTAGACAATACTCATGTGTATGGGCAAAAGGAACTCGAGGACTGTATTTGTTGGGTTTTGTTGTTGTTGTTGTTTTATATTTGTATAACTTTTTAAAAAACATCTTTATTAGAGTATAATTGCTTTACGATGGTGTGTCAGTTTCTGCTTTATAACAAAGTGAATCAGTTATACATATACATATGTCCCCATATCTCTTCCCTCCTGCGTCTCCCTCCCTCCCACCCTCCCTATCCCACCCCTCTAGGTGGTCACAAAGCACCGAGCTGATCTCCCTGTGCTATGCGGCAGCTTCCCACTAGCTATCTATTTTACGTTTGGTAGTGTATATATTCGAGGACTGTATTTGTGACTAATTGTATAACAGGTTATTTTAGTTTCTGTTCTGTGGAAGGTGTAAAGCATTCCAACAAAGGGTTTTAATGTAGATTTTCTTTTTTTGCACCCATGCTGTTGATTTCTAAATATAATAGTCTGATCATGACACTGAATAAGTGTGTCTTTAAAAAAAAAGCCCACAAAACAATTAAAAATGCCATATTAATAGAATAAAGGACAAAATACACATAATCATCTCAAAAGGTACAGGAAAAGCATTTGATAAAATTCAACACCCTGTCATGATAAAACCACTCAACAAAATAGGATTAGAAGGAAACTTTCCTAACCTGATAAAGAACATCTATGAAAAACCTTTAACTAATATATGTAATCATGACAGACTGAATACTTTTCCTCTAAGATCAGAAACAAGACCAGAGTGTCCACTGTCATTACTTCTATTCATCATTGTACTGCATTGTACTGGAGATTCTAACCAGTGCAAAAAACCAAAATTATTTTAAAGCCATTCAGATTAGAAAGAGAGTAGTAAAAACTGTCTTTAATTTGCAGACAACATGATTTATATTTAGAAAATCCTAAGGAATACACACAAACACACACTACTAAAATTAATAAATGAATTTAGCAAGGTCACAAGACAAAAGATCCATATACCAAAATTATTTGTATTTCTGTACATTAGCAATGAACAATCCAAAAATGCAATTAAGAAAACGATCAGGAAAACATTCCTAACAACATCAAAAAGAATAAAATACTTAAGAAATTTAGCAAAAGAAGTACAAAATTTGTATACTGAAAACCACAAAACATTGCTAAGATAAATTTTAAAAGATCTAAATAAATGGGAGAGATATTCCATGTTAATGGATTGGAATTTTCAGTATTGTTAAGATTGCAGGGTTCCCTAAATTGACAAGGTAAGCTAAAATTCAAATGGAAATGCAAAGGTCCTCAAATAGCCAAAATAAATTTGAAAAATGATAACAAAGTTGGAGGATTTACACTACCCTATTTTAAAACTTTCAAAAGTTAATAATGGAGACAGTGTGGTATTGGCATAAGGATGGGCATGTAGATCAATGGAACAGAATTGGGAGTCCAGAAGTAAACCCATACATTTATGATCAAATGATTTTTCACCAAGGCTCCAAGACAATTCAATGGGAAGAGGATAGCCCTTGCAACAAGTGGTTCTGTGTCAATTGAATATCCATAAAATGCCAAAAATTTAATTTAGACCCTTACTTTACACTATAAACAAAAATAAGTCTAAATAGATCATAGACTTAAATGTAAAAACTAAATCTATAAAAATTCTAGAAGAAAATATAGGAGAAAATATTTGTAACCTTTGGTTAAACAAAGCTTAGATATGATACCAAAAACACCAGCAACAATGACAAAAAAAGTAAATAAAAGACTTCATCAAAATTAAAAACCTTTGTGTTTCAAAGGATACCATCAAGAAAGTGAAGACAACTCATGGAATGGGAGAAAATATTTGCAAATCATTTAACTATTAAGGGACTTAATCTAGAATTTTTAAAGTGCTCTTACAACTCGATAATAAAACTACATATTAAAAAAAGGAGAAAAGATCTGAATAGTCATTTCTCCAAAGAAGCCAGACATATGGCTAATAAGCACATGAAAAATTGTTCAACATAATTAACCATCATGGAGATGCGAATTAAAACCATAGTGAGATACCAATTCATACCCAGTAGAATGGCTCTATCCAAAAAGACAAACAGTAAAAATGTTGGTGAGGATACAGAAAAACAAGAATCTTCATACATTGCTTGTGGGAAGGGAAAATGATATGGTCTTTTTGGAAAATAATTTGGCAGTTTCATGAAAAGTTGAACATAAACTTACCAGGCAACCCAAACCCAAGAGAAATTAAAATATACGTCACACAAAGACTCGTATGCAAATATTCATAGCAGCGTTATTCAAAATAGCCCCAAACTGGAAGCAATTCAAATGTGCATTGTTGGTGAATGGGTAAACAGTATGTGGTATATCCATACAATGGAATACTATTCAGCTATAAAAAGAGTAAGGGCTTCCCTGGTGGCACAGTGGTTAAGAATCCACCTGCCAGTGCAGGGGTCACGGGTTCGAGCCCTGATCCAGGAAGATCCCACATGCCACAGCGCAACTAAGCCCATGTGCCACAACTACTGAGCCTGTGCTCTAGAGCCCACGAGCCACAACTACTGAAGCCTGTGCGCCTAGAGCCCATGCTCCGCTACAAGAGAAGACACCTCAGTGAGAAGTCTGCAACTGCAACGAAGAGTAGCCCCCACTCGCCACAACTAGAGAAAGCCCGTGCACAGCAACGAAGACGCAGCCAAAAATAAATAAATTAATTAATTATTTATTTTAAAAAAGAGTGAAATAATGATGCATGCTACAACATGAATGAACCTCAAAAACGTGCTAAGTGAAAGAATCCAGACACAAAAGGCCCCATATTGCATAATTCCATTTATATAAATTGTCCAGAAAAGGCCAGAGTCAGAAAGTAGATAAGTGGTTGCCTGGGCTTGGTGGGGAGTGGGAATTGACCGCAGAAAGGCCTGAGAGCATTTTTAAGTGTGATGGAAATATTTTTTAAAACTAGCTTTAGTGGTAGTTGCACAATTCTATGAATGAACTGGAAATCTTTGAGTCAGTACATAAATGATAACTCAATAAAGCTTTAAAAAATAATACCCACCGTATTCCAAGGAAATAACTGTAATAAGCTTCCCTCATCAGTTCACTCATGCCTATGTATTTAACTTTTGTTCCATTTGTGTCTATTGCATCTTAGATGAGCAGTCTGCCTTCATGAACTGTATCTATTTCTGGACTACAAAGAGTCCTGGAAACTCTGACCCACTCCACTCATTCAGTCTAAAACCTATCGAAGCAATGTCAGCTCAGAATCCTAGAAGCAGGAGTCTCTTCTTAAAGTAGCAATAGTTCAGAGTACCTGATCTAGTCCTATCCACAAGCCTCTGCAACAGTCCTCTTTTGTTGTCGACACAAATTCCAGCCAGTACCTTATGGCAGAGACTTCAGGCATGCATCAGGAAGGAGAAATCTGTTTGATAATGATACCTAGAGGTATCATTCACCAATAATATTAGAATGGAGGAAAGTAAAATTCTCTATTGGCACACACTACACAACTATTTCATAAGAGTTTGATCAGTGTTCTGAGTGTAAGCACATACTTAACAGCAAAGACATTGACAAGTCTCCAGTGCCTTACAAAAACTATACAATTTCTGAAATACTTTCATGGGTACCTGAAAAACAATACTTGGTTATCAATTTAATCAAAATGATGATAAAATGTTTTAAAATAACCATAGAGGAAAGTGATATGGTTATAAGGAAACTTAGTTCTTCCTTATAGAAGAATCTTTGTTCTTTGTACCTTTGCACCTTGGATGCACTTTTTTTAAAAAAATCAAAGATATGATAAAGGCAATAAAATGTAGATAAAATTATTCTTATGATATTTGAAATCTCTGCTATCAGGCATATTACACAGAAGGTAAATATAACCTCTTATTACCCCTTGGTATTAGCTTGAAGACCAATTTATCATCTTAAATTTTTTTTTAATTTATAATAATTATAGATTCATAGGAAGTTGCAAAGAAATATACAGGGAAGCTCTGTGTACTCTTTTCCCAGCTTTTATCAGTGGTAACAACTTATACAACTATAGTACAATATCAAAACCAAAAAATTGATATTGTTACAATTCATAGAGCCTATTCAGATTTCAACAGTTATATATTTACTCAGCTGTGTGTGTGTACCTCTATGCAGTTTTCTCATGTGTAGCCTTGTGTAACCACCACCACAATCAAAATACTCAACTGTAACACCAGCATAAGACTCTTTCATGTTACTTATTTATGTCACACCAATCTCCTCCCCTTCTATTCCTAATTCCTGGTGACCATGAATCTCTTCTCTATCTCTATAATTATGTTATTTCATGAATATTACATAAATAGAATCATGCAATACGTGAGTTTTTAAGATTGGCTTTTTTAAAGTCTTTTTTTATGAGTCTTCTTGAAGATCATTTTATTTTATTGTATTTTATTTATTTTTCTTTGGCTACACCATATGGCTTGTGGAATCTCAGTTCCCCGACCAGGGATTGAACCCAGGCCCTGGCAGTGAAAGCTTGGAATCCTAACCACTAGGCGACCAGGGAAGTCCCCAAGATTGGCTTTTTTCACTCAGGATAATGCCCTTGAGATACCTCCAAGTTGTTACATGTATCAGTAACTCATTCCTTTTTTTTTTTTTACTGCTGAGTAGTATTCCATGGTATGGATATACCACAAATTATTTAGCCATTCATCCATTGAAAGGCATTTGGGTAGTTTCCAGGTTTTGACTATTACAAATAAAACTGCTATGAGCATTCATGTACAAATACCTGCAGGAAAATAAATCTTCATTTCTCTGCGTTAAACGCCAAGAGTACGATTGATGGATCATTAGTGAAGTCCATTTTTAGACTTGAAAGAAACTGCCAAACTATTTTCCATAGTGTGTGTACCATTTTACATTCCTACCAGCAATGTATGAGTGATCTAGTTTCTCTACATCCTCACCAGCATTTGGTGTTATTACTATGTTTTATTTTAGTCATTCTGATAGGTGTGTAGTAATATCTCATTGTACTTTTAATTCACATTTCTTTAATGGTTAATGATGTTGAACATCTTTTCATGTTTATTTACCATCTGTATATCCTCTTGGGTGAAATATCTGTGCATGTCATTTTCTAATTGGATTGTTTGTTATTGTAATGCTGAGTTTTGAGAGTTCTTTATATACTTTAAATGCAAGGTCATTTGCATATACATATTGGATATGTAATTGCAAATATTTTCTTTCAGACTGGAATTTTTTTTTACATCTTTATTAGAGTATAATTGCTTTACAATGGTGTGTTAGTTTCTGCTTTATAACAAAGTGAATCAGTTATACATATACATATGTTCCCATATCTCTTCCCTCTTGCGTCTCGCTCCCTCCCACCCTCCCTATCCCACCCCTCCAGGTGGTCACAAAGCACCGAGCTGATCTCCCTGTGCTATGCGGCTGCTTCCCACTAGCTATCTACCTTACGTTTGGTAGTGTATATATGTCCATGCCTCTCTCTCGCTTTGTCACAGCTTACACTTCCCCCTCCCCATATCCTCAAGTCCATTCTCTAGTAGGTCTGTGTCTTTATTCCTGCCTTACGCCTAGGTTCTTCATGACATTTTTTTCCTTAAATTCCATATATATGTGTTAGCATACGGTATTTGTCTTTCTCTTTCTGACTTACTTCACTCTGTATGACAGACTCTAGGACTATCCACCTCATTACAAATAGCTCAATTTCGTTTCTTTTTATGGCTGAGTAACATTCCATTGTATATATGTGCCACATCTTCTTTAACCATTCATCCGATGATGGACACTTAGGTTGTTTCCATCTCCAGGCTATTGTAAATAGAGCTGCAATGAACATTTTGGTACATGACTCTTTTTGAATTATGGTTTTCTCAGGGTATATGCCCAGTAGTGGGATTGCTGGGTCATATGGTAGTTCTATTTGTAGTTTTTTAAGGAACCTCCATACTGTTCTCCATAGTGGCTGTACCAATTCACATTCCCACCAGCAGTGCAAGAGGGTTCCCTTTTCTCCACACCCTCTCCAGCATTTATTTTGTCTAGATTTTTTGATGATGGCCATTCTGACCGGTGTGAGATGATATCTCATTGTAGTTTTGATTTGCATTTCTCTAATGGTTAATGATGTTGAGCATTCTTTCATGTGTTTGTTGACAGTCTGTATATCTTCTTTGGAGAAATGTCTATTTAGGTCTTCTGCCCAGTTTTGGATTGGGTTGTTTGTTTTTTTGTTATTGAGCTGCATGAGCTGCTTATAAATTTTGGAGATGAATCCTTTGTCAGTTGCTTCATTTGCAAATATTTTCTCCCATTCTGAGGGTTGTCTTTTGGTCTTGTTTATGGTTTCCTTTGCTTTGAAGTTTCATTAGGTCCCATTAGTTTATTTTTGTTTTTATTTCCATTTCTCTAGGAGGTGGGTCAAAAAGGATCTTGCTGTGATTTATGTCATAGAGTGTCCTGCCTATGTTTTCCTCTGAGAGTTTGATAGTTTCTGGCCTTACATTTAGGTCTTTAATCCACTTTGAGCTTATTTTTGTGTATGGTGTTAGGGAGTGATCTAATCTCATACCTTTACATGTATCTGTCCAGTTTTCCCAGCACCACTTATTGAAGAGGCTGTCCTTTCTCCACTGTACATTCCTGCCTCCTTTATCAAAGATAAGGTGACCATATGTGCGTGGGTTTCTCTCTGGGCTTTCGATCCTGTTCCATTGATCTATCTTTCTGTTTTTGTGCCAGTACCATACTGTCTTGATTAAGGTAGCTTTGTAGTATAGTCTGAAGTCAGGGAGCCTGGGGTAGTTTCATGGCCACGAAGAAGACAGAAAGACCACTCACAACTGCATAAACAAAATTATCACAAGCTTTCTTATCTCCTATTTGTTCTTCTAGAAACTCATTTGTCTTCTCTAAAGAAACCTGTTTGTTCTTGCCCTGGAAGCCCTTTACCCCCTTCCTTTCCTCTACTAAGTTAAATATATAAGCCCCAGATTCTAACTACCCCTTTGAGTATATCACTAAGCACTCCCTCGTATATGCATATTGCACATGTAAATAAACTCTGCTTTCTTTTCCTCTTGCTAATCTATCTTTTGTCAGTTTAATTCACATGTCCTCAGATACTGAGCCCAAGAGGGTAGAGGAATGTTTTTCCTTTCCTACTTCAAATTGCAACATGGTGTTACTTATTATTGTATGAACCTGCCTTCCTCTTAAAATTCTAAGAAACATTTTTGAGTAAATATGTTTTTTTTAATATGTGTTTTATAAATATGTGTTTCTCTTACTAAAAAAGAAATTAAAATTAAACGAGTTTGAACTTTTTTATTTATCCTCTCTCGTGCCTGTAGTTATATCTGTATGTAAACCTATCTACAAATTTTCTTAGGCAATTAAATTTGCAATTGCTTCTCAGTTCTGTGGTACTCTAGGAAACAAGTCTATCTTAGCTGCACTTTTAGGCTAAATTCTCTAAAAGCAGTAATATCTAAACATCACCTGAGGAATTTGCATAAAGTGCAAATTCCTGTGTCTTACCTCCCATCTCCATATTTTCTTGTTCACTAAGCAGGAGTCCAAGGGTTTGTAATAAGTACCCCAGGTATGAAATTTAAGCATGCTACACTTTAGAAGAGCTGCCCTGAAACGAAAAATAACTAGACCAAATCTATCTAGATGAGACATTCAGAAAATAAAGTCATCTTTTTGTAAAATCTCACTTGATGCCCTTTTGAAATACTGGAGAAATTTGCAATATGGTTGTTATCTTGGGAATAAATTTTTTCTAAAATCAACACTTGCTATATTAACGTTAACATCATTTTGAAATACTAAAATGGCTATGGCTCGTCCTCGTTTGGAATACATACCTATTTAATCCTATATTCAAGACGTAGAAGCATCTTGCTTACAGACCTGCTGAAGTGGGAAACCAAATTCATCACTTTATGTCAGGGTGCCACATAAAATGTAGACTTTTTGTAACGCCAAGGAAAGGAAATGTACATTTTTTGTAACGTAAAAGTTGGTGTACATTTTACTAAACTTGTTCTTTCTGATGATAATGCCCCTTCCATCTTCTCTGCTTGGTAATTCTTTGATCCTCTTCAAAAGTCACCTCCTGTGACTCTCTTCTTCTACTTTCATTATCCCTTTCTTTGTTTCATCATAATCACTTCTTTCTTTGCACTTGTCCATAGCACGTTGTATTTGTCTGCATTATGTATTTTTTATTGTAATTAATTTGTTATATATCTGTCTTCCTTGCTAGACTGTAAACTTCTCCAGGGCAGAAATCATGGTATAATGATTTTTGTGACCTCAGTCGCTAACTTATTACTCCATTCAGGAGATATGGCCATGATTTAATATCTGTATACATAAGCATTTCTATCTATAGGATACCAAACCATCTTTGTGAATATAATCCAGGACTTTATCAGCCACCTTCCCTTAACAATGATAAAGGTGTATGCATCGTAATAATTTCTGTTGGTGACTGGATAAGTGACTATTTTCAAAGAACTGCTAGACTTCTTTGAAAATTGATAAAATCTAAGAGATAATTATGTTCCAGTTTTCAGATTGTAAGGTACTAATGAAGAAAGAAAACAAAACAAAAAACCCCATATAACAACTACCTAGGATAAAGGGATGATTGGGTGAATTTTTTGTTTTCTTAGTCCCAATAAGATGGTGTTCAACAATATGGCGTTTCTGTCAGCTTAAATTTTCTCAAGGCTGCTTTGTCTGATTCTGCTGGGTAATGTTAATGTTCATAAATTAGGCAATACTAGTGTTTCTAGGGAACATAGTTACTTTATATTACCCCAGTCAATTTTGGACAAATAATCCAATATTAAATTTTATTTGTGAGTGCATGTTCTACACATTTCAAGCTAAATAGCATCATAACAAATACTATGTAAAACGTTATGATTGTGACTAGTATATGTCAGGGTGTGTGAGTCTGTATTCCTCAGATGCCACTCCAATTTACTGCTACATTGTGCTATGGAAGAGGTCAGCCAGGAAATGGGCCAAGGCTTTTAAAAACTCCAGTGTTCAGCCAATTCTATTAGTTCCAAGTGCTTTGCTTCCTTCCTCTGTGAGGATACATCAGCTTAGCATAATAGGTCCAATTTTCAAAAAGCTGCATTTGATTTATTTCTTTTGGAAATTCAGCTTTCAGTCTGAAAAAAAAAAAATAACGTGCTTGTATTTAAACAGCCAGATTCCCCACACCCAAACTGGTAGGTGGAATTATGGAATCAGAAAAGACTTCTCTTAGAGACTGATTACGGAAGCATATTTTAAATAATGAACTGTGAAGGAGAATTAACATTTTCTTGCCATTATCCTGATGTTAGGAAGTAAGGGTACAGAATCTTAGTTAGGGGACCAAATACTTTGATTTCTTGAAAGCCTGCCTTAGATGACTGCTTTAATGCAGTCATTACTTCACAAACATGACTTCACTTCAAGCATACATGATTCAAAGATTTTAAAAAGGAGTAGGCAGTTTTTAAATGTATCAAGCAAGGAAGTAGCAAAGTACTTGTCACTAAACAGATAATCAACATTGCAAAAATTGGCTGATGACATGCACAGAAATCCTATGCTATGGCCAAATAATATCATTGCCCAAACTGAGTCTACTAGCATTTTAAAAAATTCTTTGGAATTTAAAAGATAGATAGTGTTAAAGGATACTTTTTCAAAGGTAAAATCATGACTGTCATTTACATATAAAATGAACATATGTCAAAGATTTTATTTAACTCTAACTAATGAAAGAGCCAGAAAGATGTTATTGGTTCGAGACAAATTCAAAGAACAGAAATAGCTTATGAAATGAATTTACAAATAGATTCAAAACTGGCATTTTCCACAAGGAGAGGGAAATCAGTTCTTTTTCCTCTGCATATGGAAAAATCGTTTGCAGTGTTTTCAGTTATCTAAAACTTTGAATTATACGATAATTCGAAGACAGTGTAAAGTGGAGATAACCTTGATGGGTAAATTCAGCAGGACACCCACTAATATGTTTTTGTCCATTTTGATCTTTCATAATTTTTCCTGACAATAGAATCTATATACACAAGAAATGGTTAATTTCATTAAGTTGATATAAGATTTCCTGTCTTCAAACATAGTCTTTTATTTTATTTTTTAAAAATTTATTTTATTGAAATATAGTTGATTTACAATGTTGTGTTAATTTCTGCTATGCAGCAAAGTGATTCACTTACACACACACACACACACACACACACACACACACACACACATATATATATTCTTTTTCATATTCCTTTCCATTATGGTTTATTACAGGATATTGAATATAGTTCCATGTGCTATACAGTAGAAACATAGTCTTATACATAGCTATTGTAGTTCATAGTCACAGTGTTAATTTTCTGTGTGTGGTTAATTTACAGTACATGTTCCAGTTCTTCCTGTGAGTGAATTGATAACTAGGAGTGCTTCTTATAATCCCTTAAAGAAAAACCCTTTTGTGGTGAGTGGAGTTCTAATATGGCCCCCAAGATTCTCACCCTCTGCTGTACATACCCTATATAATTACCTCCCCTTGATTGTGGACAGGCTCTGTGAATAAGATAGCAAAGGGATTTTGCAGATGTTGCTTTTGAGTTAATCAGAATGGAAATTATGCTGGGTAGGCCTGACCTAATCAGGTTAGCCCCTAAAAGAAATAAGAAGCACTAGGAGACATGCTCCTGTTGGCCTTGAAGACAGCTACCATGAGCTCAACAGTTGCAAGGAAATGAAGTCTTCTACCACCACATGATCTTGGAAGAGAGTTTAGAGCCTCAGATAAGATCTTAGCCTTGGCCAACACCTTGAGTTCAGTCTAGTGAGATGATGATGAGAGAAACCACCTAATCTAAGTCCAGCCTCCTGACTGATGGAAATAAATGGGTGTTTTCTTAAAGCTGCTAAGTTTGTGGAATTTTGTACCCAGTAATAGAAAACTAATACACTTCCCCTCTCCTCTAAGGAGAATTGCCTCCTCTGTGGATAAATAAATGGATACAGATAAATAGATAAACAAGAAAGCAAACAAATTAGAAAAAAAACCCACAGGAATAATGTGAAAACTTGCGTATGACAGCTACATGTTTTGAATAACAGCTCAAACTCCTCTGATCAAATAAAGATAATAAGAATCTCTGGAAAAAATATGTATATTATTCTTTTTATTTCTTTATGATAATAAAAGGAATACATGTTCATTTTAGAAAATTTAGAAACCACAGAAAGCCACACCATTAATATTTTGGAGGATTTCATATCATATTTGTTTCTATGTTTTTCATATACCATGATCATCCATGCCCACCGCTGATCCCTGGTTCCTAGAATAGTGCCTGGTACAGAGTGGACTGTAAGATAATATTTACTAAGTATAAGAAAGTTAGGATGAACAAATAAATAAGTTGTTTTTTGTTATTATTTAAGGATATTTTATAGTCTTAGTTCTTATGACTCTCTCTACATCAAATATGGTTAATATAATTCCTAAAGAGTACATTATGTGCAGTAGAATACCTAAGAGCAGTTCACATAAGCCTGTGGCTTTGGCTTTCTGCTCATTGCTATTTCTTTCCTTTCTCTTTCTGATGAACAGAATTTTATCTGTTATATTAAAAAAAAAAAAGCTTTATTGAGATATACTCCATATGTCATACAATTCTCCAATGTAAATTTGCAATTCAGTGGCTTTTGTTATATCCACAAAGTTGCACAACCATCACTATAATTTCTGCTATATTGTTAATCAAAAATATAGATTTTATTCACCATTGTTAATGTGATTAGGCTCCTAGTATACTTGTGAACCCACTGTCTTTACTGGAAACTGCTGATTTCTTTTTACTGAAAAATTTAGCTCTTTTTATAGCATTGGTATATCTAATATAAGTTGAAAGTGTTTTCCTTAAAATGTATACAGTCCTTACAATAGAATATTATTAGGCAATAAAAAATAATGTAGTACTGATACATGTTACAACATGGATGAATCTTGAAAACAGCATGCTAAATGAAAGAAGCCAGCCACAAAAAGCCGTGTATATAATTCCACTTATTCATTTATGTGAAATGTCCAGATAGGCAAATCCATAGAGATAGAAAGTAGATTAGTGGTTGCCAGGAACTGGGGAGAGGTAAATGCGGAGTGACTGCTAACGGGTACAGGGTTTCTTCTGGGAGTGATGAAAATGTTCTAAAATTAGATTATGGTGATGATTGTACAGCTCTCTGAATAAATTAAAGAACACTGAATTGTATAATTTAAATGGGTGAATTTTATGCTATATAAATAAATTATATATGTGTGTATATATATATATAATATCTCAATACAGCTGTTAAAAATTTATAGAGGTGGGCAGGAATTTCATTCTATCCGATTAAACACAGTGAAAACTAGTGATCCTAAAGGACAAATTTTAGAAAAGTTATAGCTATATTTAAACCTTAACCAAATTTTTTCAAAGAGGTTTTTGTTTGTTTCTCATATTTGTTTATTTAAATTTTTTAATATGAAAAAAAGTGTGATTACTGGTTAGTCGCATCAAACATTTAAGGAAGAAATAATATGAATTCTACAAAAAGTCTTCCAAAAAATGGAGGAGAGGGACTTCTTCCCAATTCATTCTATGAGGCCAGCATTACTCTGATACCAAAACCAGACAAAGACATTACAAAAAAAGGAAACTACTGACCAATATCCCTCACGAACCTGGAGGCAAAAATTTTAAACAAAACTTCAGCAAATTGAATCCAGCAATATATAAAAAGGGTAATACATCACAACAATGTTGGGCTTATCTCAGGAATACAGAGTTGATTTAACATTCAAAAGGAAGCAATGTAAGGCATCATACTAACAATTTAACACACACTCAAACATATTATGATTTCAGTAGATTCAGAAAAGTCATTTGGCACAATTCAAGATACATTCCCTATTAAAACTCTCAGCAAAACAGGAATCAAAGGAAACTTTCTCAACCAGATGAAGAGCAACTATGAAAAACATATAGGTAGCATCATATTTAATGGTGAAGAACTAAATGGTTTCCCCCTAAGATCAAGAAGAATAAGACAAAAGTGTTCATTCTCATCACTTCTTTTCAACATTGTACTAGAGGTTCTGGCCAGTGCAATCAGGCAAAAAAGAAGGAAGGAAGGAGGGAGGGAGGGAGGGAAGGAAGGAAGGAAGGAAGGAAGGAAGGAAGGGGAAAGAGAGAGGGAGGGAGGGAGTAAGGAAGAAAGAAAAGGCATCCATTTTGGAAAGAAAAAAGTAAAACTGTCTTTATTCGTAGACAACATGAAAGTCTATGTAGAAAATCTGATGGAATCCACAAGAAAGCATGAGTTTATCAGGTTGCAGGCTACAACATCAATATTCAAAAAGCAACTGTAATTTTATATATTAGCAATGAACAATCAAGAATTGAAATTTAAAGAGCAATGCCATTTGTGATAGCACTTAGGGATCAAAAACACTTAATGATAGTACTTAGGGATAAATACTTAGGGATAAAGCTGACAAAAAATGTGCAACACTGAAAACTACAAAACACTGCTGAGATAAATTAAAAGACGTTTAATTAATAGACCTTGTGCATGGCTTGGAAGACTCAATATTGTTAAGAGGTCAGTTCTCCCAAAATTGCTCTATAGATTGATTCAATGCAATCTTAATTACAATCCCACTTTGCTTTTCTGAAGAAATTGACAAGTTGATTCTAAAATGCATTTAAAAATGCAAAGGACCTAGAATAGACAAAATCGCTCTGAAAAAGAACAAAGTTGGGGACTAACACTATCTGATTTCAAGTCTTATTGTAAAGCTACAGTAATCAGGACAATGTGGTATTGGCGTCAAGCTAGACAAACAGATCAGTGGAACAGAATAGACAGTCCAAAAATAAACCCACATATATGAACAATTGATTTTTGACAAAAGTACAAAAGCAATTCTGTGGAGAAAGGATTTTTAAAAAATAAATGCTGCTGAGACAAGTGGTTTATCCATATGCAAAACGAACAAACAAACCAAAACCAAAAACACACCAAAAACCAAAAACTTCAATCTAAACTTCACACCATACACAAAATTTAACTCAAAATGGATCATGGATCTAAATGTAAGCCTAAAAGTATAAAGCTCTAGAAGAAAACATAGGAGAAAATTTCTGTGACCTTTGGTTAAGGAACAGTCTCTTAGATACAACACCAAAAGCACAACCCAGAAAAAAGGGATAAAAGACTTCATGGAAAATAAAAAACTTTTGCTCTTCAAAAGAGACTGTTAGGAGACTGAAATGACAAGAAAATATTTGCATAGCATATTTCTCATAAGAGACTTATATCCAGGATACAAAAAGAACACTCAAAACTTAATAAACAAACAACCCAATAAAAAAAGCAAAGGATTTGAGCAGACATTTCACCAAAGAAGATACATGGATCACAAATAATCACATGAAAAGATGGTCAATGTCAGTAGTCATTAAAGGTATTGCAAATTAAAACCATAATGAATACCACTATGTACCTATTAAAAATGACATGTATTGGCAAGGATGTGAAGGAACTGAAATTCTCATAACCCTGATGGTGAAATGTAAAATGGTACAGCCACTTTGGAAATGAGTTTGGCAGTTCCTTTAAAAGTCAAATTCACAGACGCCATATGATCCAGCTCTTCCATCTCTAGGTATTTACCCAAGAAAAAATAAAGCATGTGTCCCTACAAAGATTTGTACCTGAATGTTTATAACAACTTTATGTGTAGTAGCCAAAAAAGTGGCAACAACCTAGATATTCATCAGCAGGTGAATGGATAAACAAATCGGTATATGTCCACACCATGGAACACTACCCATTAATAAAATTGAACTATTGATACAACAACATGAATGAATCTCAGAATAATTTTGCTAAGTGAAAGAAGCCAGCCCCAAAAGAGCACATACTCATGATTCCATTTATACAAATCTTAATAAGATACCGACGAATCTATATTGACAGAAAGCAGTTCAGTAGTTGCTTGAGAAAGGGGAGAGTAGAGAGGTGTAGGAGAGAGGGATTACCACGGGGCAGGAGAAAATGTTGGGGGTGATGGATATGTTCATCATCCTGATTGAGGGGATGATTTCACATGTGTGTACATATATCAACATTTAACCAATTGTATGCTTTAAAGACGTACAGTTTATTTTATGTCATTTTTCTTCAATAAAGCCATTTCAAAAAACCTCATTGAACAAAAAAAGTGTTACTATCTTCACCATCCTTAATTGGCATCTTCAGTAATAAAAATCTTATTTTAAAATGATCTATTAATCACAAGACAAACTAATTTTTTTCTTCTTCCTTGGAATAGCTGAACATATAGAAGAATCAGTAAATTAGGAAACTTTAAACATAGAACCACAGGCCTTAAAGAATTTTAAGCTTGAATATTCCATGTGTTGATGATGATATTAATGCAGTTAAATTGAGCAAAACATTCCTAATCCTGAAAGCTTAAAATTAGGGTTCTTATCAGAATATACATACGTGATGTCAATGCAAATCCCCCACTCATTTATGAAGTTATTTTGACATATACCAATCTCCTTTTCCATTCAGTCATTTTATGTAGGCCCTCTTGGTGTGGGAAGGTTATAACTTTTTCTCTGAGGTGAAGGGAAGCTATTCCATGACAAGGTTTTCTACTAGCAAAGAAAAGAGTTGTGACAACAAATGGTAATTCAAGAAAATATGCCTTATTAAATAAATGAATATCAGATTAATAGGGCTCAATATGCATGTTTATCTTTGACTTTTTAACTTATTGATTCTAACATTCTCAAAGTTTAAAGTTTAGCATTTTAGTCATGATTCTACTTCGGGCTAATTATCTAGGCTACAGAGTTCATGACTGATCATCATATTCAATTATTGTATTGTGCTAGTCGTGGTTACAATGCAGAAGAAACCAATCACACAGCCTTTGTGGTATTCAGTAGCTTACAAAGGGGGGCTTCCTAATTTCTTAGGCAGGGAATATTTATGAGCAGTTTGTTTCTGGGAGCCCTGAAATATGGTACTTTGGAAAGGTGAGGGTAAGTGGTCTCAAATTTAGATTTATGTTTTCCCATATATGTAAAGTTTATCTGAATGAATTACACATGTTTAAAATCCAGAAAATATGAGGTTGGAAGATAGTTGATGTAATACATACTTAGGAATTTATCAATACTTTTTCTCTTTTTGATTTTTATTTTTCCTTCCAGTTTTATTGAGATATTATTGCCACACAGCACTGTGTAAGTTTAAGGTGTGCAGCATAATGATTTGACTTACATACATCATGAAATGATGACCACAGTAAGTTTAGTGAACATCCATCATCTCATATAGATACAAAATTAAACAAACAGAAAAAAATTTTTTTCCTTGTAATAAGAACTCTTAGAATTTACTCTGTTAATAACTTTCATATATAACATACAACAGTATTAATTATATTTATAATGTTGTACATTACATCCGTAGTACTTATTTATCTTATATCTGGAAGTTTGTACTTTTTGACTGTCTTCATCCAATTCCCGCTCCCCCTTCCCCCCTGCCTCTGGTAACTGCAAATCTCATCTATTTTTCTATGAGTTTATTTGTTTGTTTGTTTTTGAAGTATAATTGACCTACAACACTATGTTAGTTCCTGTCACACAACGTAGTGATTCGATATTTCCGTACATTTCAAAATGATCACCACAGTAAGTCTGGTTACCATTGTGATGTACTTTTTGTAGCCAGATATATTCACTGAAGTTTGTTCTTAAAGACCAGAAAACTTGGGCCAAGACAGAAGGAAAGGATTCCTTGCATATTTCCCCAATGACACTTTGTATGCTTTAAGCATAACATTTATGGGGGAATCTTACTTTGTTCTTAAATATAAACATCAAGTTATGTACTGATAAATCGAGCAAATTTCTATTTTTATCTGCATTCTAACTCAGGCAAAATCAAAGCTTTCTCTTCATTCAGATTTTTCAGAAAAATTTGGCTGTACAGACCTGTCCAGATTGTTGTGGGCTGAAGAGTTAATATAGATTGTCTTCTCTATAGATTTGATGTTGTCGAAGTAAAGGAGAAAGAGAAAGCAGATACACTGGCAAAGGAATTTCTATCTTCTGGGATCAGCCAGGGAGGCAGCTGTCTCAAAATTATGGAAAAAGCAGCAGAGTTTTGGGGCTTGGGTTAATAGCAGCTCCCTTAATAAGCCAGTTCTATAGTTAGGTGTAGGGAGTTGTTTCTAGAAATGTAGTCTACAGTTTGTTCCTTCAGGTCTCACAGTGATTCTGAGGATCATCTAATATCCTTTAATAAACTCAGTTGAGTTTAATTATTAAACGAGCTAGAATGAAATCATTTATCTATTTCTAAGAATCCTTACCTATACAGTAATAGGTATCAGAATGGTGCTGCAAGTAACAGTATCTAAAATGTGTTATTGGCTGAATTGAGACAATGGGGAAATAAATATTAAAAATGCACCCATTTCAATCTGGAAGGCTTGTGACTGTGGTCAAGCTTTTGCTTGCTATTCCTTGGAGTATAAACCAAATGTCAACCAAGGCTGTAGGATTAAGAAAAATGGTAGGAAATTTCGGAGGTTGCCATGTACTGGCTCCTTCTTGTGGTTTTTAAGAAAAGCTCCGTAAGAAAGTGATGCACTCAGGCTGCAGAAATGGAAAGAAAAATAAATGTCCTAAGAGGGGTGCTTTTAGCCTTTGGCCTGCAATTTAAGTTTACTGAGATTCCTGTAATTTGGAGCCTTGCAGGATAGAAAAAGCTAAAGGCTTCTGTACTCCAAAGGAAGGCATCGACAGTGGTGAGAACAAAGCTGCAGCCATAGCAGTAAATAAGATTGATGCTCTGCTGGACAAATGATCAAATTAATAGTGTTTTCTTCTCAACAGAGCTTACTGTTTCACATGTCCTGAAGGTAGAGGCCGTTAAGTTAAAGGAGAAGAGGAAAGTGGATAGAGTGCAAAGATAAGCAACTCAAAGCCCCAAATTCTCAGGCTTAAAAAGTTTTAGACCAGTGGTACTCCAAGTGTGGTCCACTGACTAGCTGTCAGTTAACGAATTTTTGGTACTGGTCTGAGAGGAGATAAGGAACTTCAAGCAGAATGTAAGTCAGCTTTGACCCTAAGATCACTGTTTCGTTCAGCTGACTTTTTTATGTCAAGACTTTCTCAGTGAAGGCAGCACTGTGTTAATTTACATTCTGTTGTGAGCACCGTACCTTGTCACAGTCTGGAACTTTGAGTAGAGCTAGTCTAGAAAAGGTCCTTGGCCAAGGTTATTCACATATAGATTGATTAGAAATAAATATGCTAGAAATCTACTAAGTTTTGAGGAATATATTGCCAAAAAATATCCCAAACCTGACTGGAACAGTCTGTGCCTGTTAAACCCCACAACAATCCCCAAGGTCCTGAACCTGCACCAACAAGAAGCAAGCTGTCCAAAGCTATGTGACTTCCAGAAAGGACATCCTCTACAAAGCCCAGCTCAGATGTAACCAGGAGGATAATGGAAAAGGAAGAACTATGAGAAACAGGATCAGGGAAAATGGAGGGCAATGGACAACGGAAATCCTCCCAGACAATTTCAAAGATTTCAAGGGCTGCCAGATGAGCTAACCAAGGAATTTATTCTCCTGCCGCTTTTTTTCTACTTCACTATTCCTGTTTAGAATGACAATAATTGTTAGGATTTAGAGTTTTGCGTTCTCCTTTTTCTGATGGAAATTTTTGCTTTGGTATCCTCTGCCACATTCAAACCTCATGAAGAGGACTTCACATCACCCCAAATTCTGAGTTTGTTACTGGATCTAGTAATTAGATGGGAATTCTGCCTCTCTTGCGAGGAGGGTGAGTGTGTTTCCTCACACTAGTGGGAAGAAGGGTGTGCATAGATGTTTGGAAGTTAGAGGAGTGTACTAGAGCAGAGAATACAAGTTCTGTACCCAATATCCATTTCCCTGTCTTTTTTCTTTTTTAACTAACGGAGCCCCAACTTTTGGGAAGCATTTCCCAACCTTCCTGGAAGATAGGCATGACTGTATTTCACACTTCTGGTCAAAGGTATGAAGGAGAAACTGTTGGTTACAACTTCTGAGGATGTTTCTTAAAGTGGTGGGTGAGCTGACAATACAGCCATACCCTAAGGATGGTGGTGAGCCATGCCAGTCCTGGGCTGCCCACCTCTGGACTTCTTCATGAGAAAAAATAAACCCCCAATTTGTTTGAGCCACTGTTTTCCACTTTCTGTAACTACCAGGCAAATGTAAATTTTTAATTGTTACACTAGAAAAGATGTAACTGTGTTCTCTATTTACTTAATGAATCCTAATGATCTATGTTCACTATTTACTTAGTGAAGTAGATAGAAATCCAGGTCTGTCTATTGCAAATTATATTGTTTGAATCAATTCAATAAGCGTTTTACTCAGAGCCTATTGTGTGCTTGGCACTGATGTTTATTGAGAGTAATCTTTACTGACTATACCACAATTCTTACATTATAATTCCTCTTTTCAGTACAGTTTTTAAGGTCTACACTGGAATTCATCTCCTTTCCTGTTCTTCCCACTGGGTTGAATCTTGGAGGAAATTTTATGGCTGCAGACTGAAAACTT
Organism: Tursiops truncatus; assembly: GCF_011762595.2. Classification (NCBI taxonomy): domain Eukaryota; kingdom Metazoa; phylum Chordata; class Mammalia; order Artiodactyla; family Delphinidae; genus Tursiops; species Tursiops truncatus. The sequence continues at coordinate 34,590,085 of NC_047055.1, forward strand.
GCCTGTTTGACACCTTGTACTCTGCATTTTTATACCTAAAAATTGAGGACTTCACACCCACAGGGCAACATATTATATTTAACTTGCATCATATATAGTCCTAAACTCACCTGAAAATACAGTGTTATCCATTATGAATGAGATTTATTTCATAACTTGTCCACATTCATTTGCTGTCATAGATATTAATTGGTTGCCTACTCAGCCTCCATTTCCCTCTTCTTTCCCAAGGGACCCACATTTCTGACCAGGTAGCTGCCCCTCTTCCATGCAGCTAGTATATACATACACAAATTCACACATGTGCACACGTTTATGCTTTCCATTGTGTATGAGTGAATGTCTATGAAATGATTTCTCCATACAACTAAAAGGCTCATAAAGATAGTAAGTAAAGAGGCTGCATATGGGAGAGAGTTTGTGTGGAAAACAGATGAATAACAGAGTGATAAGAAACATTGCTGGTGGGTGATAGTTTACCTTCCCCCAAATGATAATTATCTGGTGTTGACTCCTCTTGAGACCAGAGCCATACAAAAGGGCAGTTCCCAAGAGTGCTTGGCTGTACTTACCGGGACTGATGGTGGCAGTCAGTTAATGAGAAAGGATCCTGAGGTCTAGCCAGAAAGGTTAGATACTGGCTAATTATTCTGAGCAACTTGAAGCGGGAGAGAGGTGGAGAACAGGGGTCCAGGAGACAAAGTGGGCCAGATGCTAAAGAAACAGTAACACCAAGGAACCAAAGAAATGAGAGGAACTAGAGTTAGTAAGAGGCTACAAATATCAAGATGAGCATCAGACAGCAGAACTATCTGGAATGGAGTTTGATGTGTGGGGAATAGGGTAGTTCAGGAATGCATCTTGAAGAAGTGGGAGTGTAGTTTCAACCCCCTTTTATGAATGTTTTGGTTGCTCCCACCAACAGGGGTGAGTCTTAAAGGAACAGGCTACAACCAAATAGTATTTTATTGAAAATGAGTATCATGTCAGAATGGATTACCTACACTTTGTTTTTAACTCCATGACCTTATCATATAGGGTTGGGGTTAGGTTATGGTAGATCAAAACTTGAAATTCTCTGCACAGTTCATGCTCTTATGCAGAATGCTCTGGGAAACTCTGAAGAAGCTTTAAACTACCTCTCACGAAGTTCCAGTGGCTTTCATTTCTGTTTTGTAAGCTTCTCAAGATTTAAAAAAGTTAAAATAGTTTATTGCAACACCAACTAATGGTGATTATTCTATAGACAATACCATTTCAGGTGCCTTACAGGTCAAGTCTTTCAAAATGAAGAGTAAGGTAACTTCAATTACAGTTTAAGGCAGCTTAATGAGAAGTTAGTAGTGAGTACTTGTGCTTCGGCCACCTGCCACTTAGGTAGCTACAATTGGGAACAAAGGGAAATAAAATGGAATTATAAAAAGACTCCTACCTTTCCCATTACTGGATATTCTTAAAACTACTACCTGTCAACCTCTAATACACATTTTTAATAATGTGTATTTTCGTCTTTCTCTTAATAGAGAATTAACTGGTGTTAATAATAATACTAAAAATAATAGCAGCAAATACTTATATACAACAAATATCATTTTTCTTAATCCTCAAAACTATTAATATCCCTATTTTACAGATGAAGAAACTGAGTGTCAGAGAGGTTAAGACTCTTGACCAGAGTCATGGCTAATAACCCGTGGATCTGAGATTATGAACTCAGGCAGACAGGTTCCAATGTACATGCTGTTAACCACACTTCTAACAGGGAAATAAGTCAGAAGACATTCATGATGAAGAAAAGCAAAAAGAACATTTGATAAAATAATGGTCTAAAGTCTGGAAAAGATTTAGACTATAACATATAGTTCAGATGAAGCTTAGCACAATGGCATTTTGTACAGAGCTAGAACAAAAAATCTTAAAATTTGTATGGAAACACAAAAGACCCCGAATAGCCAAAGCAATCTTGAGAAAGAAAACTGGGGCTGGAGGAATTAGTCTCCCTGACTTCAGACTATACTACAAAGCTACAATAATCAAGACAGTATGGTACTGGCACAAAAACAGAAATATAGATCAATGAAACAGGATAGAAAGCCCAGAGATAAACCCACACACCTATGGTCTTACTGTTATTTGAATTGTGTATTAAATAGCTTTATTATATTTGTTTAATTTGACAAATAATTATTGAGCACCTACTAGTGCTAGAAACTGTTGCACACACTGGGAATACAGTGATTAAAAATCAAGTCCATTTGGTTGTGCCAAAGAGATTAAGATTACTTTTAGGGTAAAGACTGTCATAGGTGTTTTATAATTGCATTCAATGACGCTTAGCACGTGGTAGTCCTCAATTAATTGTTTTGACTCAGTTTTGGCTTTCTGTATAGACATCCTAAAATTCGTACAGAATCTCAAAGGACCCCAAATAGCCAAAATAATCTTGAGAAAGAAAAACAAAAGCTGAAGGCCTCACACTTTCTGCTTTTGAAACATATTACAAAGCTACAGTAATCAAAGCAGTATGGTACTGGCATAAAGACAGAAATATCAACCAATAGAACAGAATAGAGTGCTCACCCTCACATATATGGTCAAATGAACTATGATAAGGGTGCCAAAATACACAGTGGGAAAAGAATAGTCTCTTCAACAAATGGTGCTGGGAAAACTGCAAAAGAATGACGTTGGATCCTTACCTTACACCATATACAAAAATTAACGCAAAAAGGATTAAAGACCTAAATGTGAGACCTGAAACTATAAAACTCGTATAAGAAAACATAGTGGAAATTTTCATGACATTGGACTTGGCAGTAATTTCTTGGATATAACACCAAAAACACAGGAAGCAAAAACAAAATAGACAAATGGGCCTAAGTAAAATTTTAGAACATCTGTGCAGCAAGGGAAACAATCAAGAGAGTGAAAAGGCAACCTATCAATTGGAGAAAATATTTGCAAGCCATGTATCTAATAAGGGGTTAATATCTAAGGTATATAAAGAACTCCCACAACTCAATAACAAGAACAACAACAAATAACCCAATTTTTTAAATGAGCAAAGGATTTGAATAAACATCTCTCCAAAGAAGATATACAAATGGACAACAAACATATGAAAAGATGCACAACTTCACTAATCATCAGGGAAATACAAATCAAAACCACAATGAGATATTATCTCATACCCCTAAAGATGGCTGTTATCAAAAATAAAAATAAACAGAAAATAACAAGTGTTGGTGAGGATGTGGAAAAATTGGAACCCTTCTGCTCTGTTGGTAGGAATGTAAAATGGTGCAGCCACTACGGAAAACAGTATGGAAGTTCCTCAAAAAAATAAAACAAAATTACCACATGATCCAGCAATTCCACTTCTGGGTATATATCCAAAAGAATTGAAAATTGGATCTCAAAATGATATTGATTGTACAGCTATGATCATTGCATTATTCACAATAGTCAGAAATGAAAGCAGCCTAAATGTCCATCAAAGGATGGATGGATTAAAAAAAAGCAGTATATACATACAATGGTATATTATTCAGCCTTAAAAAAGAAGAAACTCTTGTCACATACTGCAACACAGATGAACCTTGAGAACATTATGCTCAGTAAAACAAACCAGTCACAAAAAGACAAAAACTGCATGATTCCTCTGTGATATAAGGTATCTACAGTAGTCAAGTTCATGGAAACAGAAAGTACAATGGTGGTTACCAGAGACTGGGTGGGTTGGGGAAATGGGGAGTTGTTTAATAGGTGTAGAGTTTTGGTTTGGCAAGATGAAAAAGTTCTAGAGATCTGTTGCACAACAATATGCACATAGTTAATACTAGTGCACTGTTTACTTAAAAATGGTTAAGACAGTAAATATTGTTATGTGGGTTTTTTGTTTGTTTGTTTGTTTGGGGTACATGGGCCTCTCACTGTTGTGGCCTCTCCTGTTGCGGAGCACAGGCTCCGGACGCGCAGGCTCAGCGGCCATGGCTCACGGGCCCAGCCATTCCGCGGCATGTGGGATCTTCCCAGACCGGGGCACGAACCCGTGTCCCCTGCATCGGCAGGTGGACTCTCAACCACTGTGCCACCAGGGAAGCCCTGTTACATGTTTTTTATAGCAACACTTTTTATTTAATTTTTTAAAAAATTTTAATGTTTTTATACAATTTTAAAAGATTACTTTCCATTTACAGTTATTACAAAATATTGTCTGCACTCCCCATGTGGTACAATGCATCCTTGAGCCTATCTTGTACCCAATAGGTTGTATCTCCCACTCCCCACCCTTACATTGCCCCTCCCACTAGTAACCAGTAGTTTGTTCTCTATATGTGTGTCTGCTTCTTGTTATATTCACTAGTTTGTTGTATTTTTCACATTCCACATATAAGTGATATCATATAGTATTTGTCTTTCTCTGTCTGACTTATTTCACTTAGCAAGATGCCCTCCAAGTCCAGCCATGTTTCTGCAAATGGCAAAATTTTGTTTTTCTTTATGGCTGAGTGGTATTCCATTGTGTGTGTATGTGTGTGTTCGTGTGTGTGTGTTCATGTGTGTGTGTGTGTGTGTGTGTGTGTGTGTGTGTGTGTATGTGTATACCACATCTTCTTTATCCATTCATCTGTTGATGCACATTTAGGTTGCTTCCATATCTTGGCAATTGTAAATAATGCTGTTATGAGCATTGGGGTGCATGTATCTTTTCAAATTAATGTTTTTTTCTTTTCCAGATATATACCCAGGAGTGGAATTGCTGGGTCATATGGTAGTTCTATTTTTAGGTTTTTGAGAAACCTCCACACTGTTTTCCACTAGAACAAATAATTTTAAGACTTATATGGAAACATAAAAGACCCCAAATATCCAAAACAATCTTGAGACAGAAGAACAGACCTGGAGGAATCACACTCCCTGACTTCAGACTATACTGCAAAGCTACAGTAATCAAAACAGTGTGGTACTGGCACAAAAACAGACTTATAGATCAATGGAACAGAACAGAGAGCCCAGAAATAAACCCACACACTCATGGTCAGTTAACTATGAAAAGGAGGCAAGAATATACAATGGAGAAAAGACAGTTTCTTCAGTAAGTGGTGCTGGGAAAACTGGACAGCTACATGTAAATAATTAAAATAGAACATTCTTTAACAGCATATACAAAAGTAAACTCCAAATGGATTAAAGACCTAAATGTATGACTGGGTACTATGAAACTCCTAGAGGGAAACATAGGCAGAACACTCTTTGACATAAATCGCAGCAATATTTTTTTGGATCTGTCTCCTAAAGTAAAGGAAATAAAAGCAAAAATAAGCAAATGGGACCTAATTAAACTTAAAAGCTTTTGCACAGCCAAGGAACCCATCAACAAAATGAAGAGACAACCTACTGAATGGGAGAAAACATTTGCAAATGATATGACCAATAAGGGATTAGTATCCAGCACATATAAACAGCTCATACAACTCAACATCAAAAGAACAAACAACCTGATTAAAAAATGGGCAGAAGAGCTGAAAAGACATTTTTCCAAAGAGGAAATGCAGGTGGCAACAGGCACATGAAAAAGATGCTCAACATATCTAATCATCAGGGAAATGCAAATCAAACCCACAATGAGATATCACCTCACACCTGTCAGAAAGGCTATCATCAAAAAGAACACAAAAAACAAATGGTGAGTATGTGGAGAAAAAGGAACAGTTGTACACTGTTGGTGGGATTGTAAATTGATGTAGCCACTATGTTATGTGCTTTTTACCACAATGAGACATGTTGATTGTGACCTACTGATCTGATTTTATGACTCGCTAATGGATCACAACCTGATTTTGAAAAATCCAGCTTGGATTAATTAAGATTAATCATCTGTGATATGACCTACGTTGGGATATAAGCCTGTCTTATACTTGATCGAAACCAGGGCTCTGTTAGCAAGCAAAAAGTAAGGAGGAGGTGGAATATTATTTGGCAAAAAAGGAATGAAGCGTTGATACATACTACAACATGGGTGAACCTTGAAAACATTATGCTAAGTGTAAGAAGTCAGTCACAAAGGACCACATATTGTATTATTCTATATGAAATGTCCAGAACAGGCAAATCCATAGAGACATAAAGTAGATTAGTGGTTGCCTAGGGCTGGGATAAGGAGTTGGGGGAAATGGGGAGTGACTGCCAATGGGTACAGGGTTTCTCTGGGGGAGGACAAACATGTTCCGAAATTAGATTGTGTTGATGGTTGCACAACTCTCTAAATATACCAAAAAACATTGAATTGTACACTTTAAATGGCTAAACTTTATGGTATGTGGAATCTGGAGTCTCTTCCTGTGAATACTATGGTTCTACTACTAAGCCATGTTTGAACTCAGTCTTTTTATTTAATTAATTAATTTATTTATTTTTGGCTGCACAGCACGGCTTGCAGGATCTCAGTTCCCTGACCAGGGATCGAACCTGTGACCTCTGCAGTGGAAGTGTGGAGGCCTAACCACTGGACCACCAGGGAATTCCCTGAACTCAATCTTTTTAGTTAGCTCTTTGCTGATTTTGTCATACTTGTTTGTCTTTCCCACATCAGATTATGAGTTTCTTGAGTCAGAGTGTTATTTCCAGGAATGACATTATATTAGGAAATTAATCTGGGGAGAGGGAGGCATTACCAAGATTTGACTATTGTCACTTAATCAGCTGTGTGACCCTAAGTGCTCTGAAGCTTGGTTTTTTAATCTGTAAAATGTGGATCAATCTATTTCAGGGTGGTGTTGTAAGAATTAAATGGTATGAAGTTATATGAAGTATCTAGCATGGTACCTGGTACATGGTAGATTGTCAATAAACAGTTTCTTTCACCTGTCTTTCTGTGGTCCTCTGTTCTTTTGGCCCAGTTCAGGTGAAATGGTCTATTTGCCCTAATTCTGCTCATTCTGTAAGTCCAAAGGCACTACTAACTTTAAAACTTACAGGAATATTACCAGGCTTCTATTTTTTACTTCCCATATGGTCCCTACTATTTCTTTAATTTTATTCAGTTTTATCCCTTCCTTATGTATCTTGGGAGCCCAAGATAGGCTGCCCCAAAATGTGCTTCAATAACATATTGATTATTTTGAATTAAAGTTACTTAAACGACCAACTCAAGAGGGACACTGACTGTCCTTTCTGTCTCCCTGAAAGCAGGAAATAAATCTCTCATGTGAAAGGTGCATTCCCTGCATCTGGGGGTAGAAAGCTACCCTTATCATCAGAGATAGGGAATTCAGACTGAGAAGCCTATATAAACAAATCTGGTTACTTCTTTAAATTTATTACCCCAAACCCAGATTCTGTTTAGATTCTTCACTATTTGAGCACCCAAAATCTAAGTTTCTTTGTCTTGTCAATTCCTCACAAATTTATTGTTTCTGTGTCTAAAAAGTATAAAAGGCTGCCTGATTTAGCCACTTCTTAGGTCCATTTCTATGAGACCTTCATGTACATGAATTGAAATTTGTTTCTCTTTCTCCTGTTACTCTGCCTTATGTTAATTTTATTATTTGTCCCACCACAAGAACTCAAGAGGGGTAGAGGGGGAAAATTTCCCCTCCCGGACTATATGCAAAGATCTCTATTGATTGTGTAATTTCCTCCAAGTCTTAGTGGGTAGTGTATACGATGACAATTTTACACTAACAAACAATGACACTTACATAAAGCATTTCAAAACATTTCACAAAAGATTTCCTGACTACTATGAAAAAAGGGGATTTATGTATTACAAATACAGTGGAAAAGAGCTATTACTCAGAAGCTACTGCTGAAAATGAGAAAAGAGTAGTTATGGATTTAAACTTAATTGTTAAGGTACAGAGTTACCCATCATGTGCCTTTCTTCTTTTTTTCCTTTTTTTAAATAGATCTTTATTGGAGTATAACTGCTTCACAATACTGTGTTAGTTTCTGTTGTACAACAAAGTGAATCATCCACATGCATACATATGTTCCCATATCCCATCCCTCTTGAGCCTCCCTCCCATCCTCCCTATCCCACCCTTCTAGGTCATCGCAAAGCACCGAGTTGATCTCCCTGTGCTATGCGGCTGCTTCCCTCTACCTAGCTATTTTACATTCAGTAGTGTATACATATCAATGCTACTCTCACTTGGCCCCAGCTTCCCCCTCCCACCCCATGTCCTCAAGTCCATTCTCTATGTCTGTGTCTTTATTCCTGTCCTGCAACTAGGTTCATCAGTACCATTTTTTTTGGATTTGCATATGCGTTAGCATGCAGTATTTGTTTTTCTCTTTCTGACTTACTTCACTCTGTATGACAGATTTTAGGTCCATTCACCTCACTACAAATAACTCAATTTCATTTCTTTTTATGGCTGAGTAATATTCCACTGTATATATGTGCCACATCTTCTTTATCCATTCATCTGTCAGTGGACACTTACATTGTTTCCATGTCCTGGCTATTGTAAATAGTGCTGCAATGAACATTGTGGTACATGTCTCTTTTTGAATTATGGTTTTCTCAGGGTATATGCCCAGCAGTGGGATTGCTGGGTCATATGGTAGTTCTATTTGTAGTTTTTTAAGGAACCTCCATACTGTTTTCCATAGTGGTTGTATCAATTTACATTCCCATCAACAGTGCAAGAGGGGTTCCCTTTTCACCACACCCTTTCAAGCATTTATTGTTTCTAGATTCTTTGATAATGGCCATTCTGACTGGTGTGAGGTGATGCCTCATTGTAGTTTTGATTTGCATTTCTGTAATAATTAGTGATGTTGAGCATCTTTTCATGTGCCTCTTGGCCATCTGTATATCTTCCTTGATGAAATGTCTATTCAAGTCTTCTGCCCACTTTTTAACTGGGTTGTTTGTTTTTTTGATATTGACTCCATGAGCTGTTTGTATATTTTGGAGATTAATCTTTGGCTGTTGTTTCATTTGCAAATATTTTCTCCCATTTTGAGGGTTGTCTTTTTGTCTTGTTTATAGTTTCCTTTGCTGTGCAAAAGCTTTTAAGTCCCATTTGTTTATTTTTGTTTTTATTTCTGTTACTCTGGGAGGTGGGTAAAAAAGATCTTGCTGTGGTTTATGTCAAAGAGTGTTTTTCCTATGTTTTCCTCTAAGAGTTTTATAGTGTCTGGTCTTACATTTAAGTCTTTAATCCATTTGGAGTTTATTTTTGTGTATGGTGTTAGATAGTCTTCTGATTTTATTGTTTTACATGTAACTGTCCACTTTTCCCAGAACCACTTATTGAAGAGGCTGTCTTTTCTCCATTGTATGTTCTTGCCTCCTTTGTCGTAAATTAGGTGCTCATATGTGCGTGGGTTTATCTCTGGGCATTCTATCCTGTACCATTGATCTGTATTTCTATTTTTGTGCTAATATCATACTGTCTTGATTACTGTAGCTTTGTGGTGTAGTTTGAAGTCAAGGAGCCTGATTCCTCCAACTCCGTTTTTCTTTCTCAAGATTGCTTTGGCTAATTGGGATCTTTTGTGTTTCCACACGAATTGTAAAATTTTTGGTTCTAATTCTGTGAAGAATGCCATTCGTAGTTTGATACGGATTTTATTGAATCTGTAGATTGCTTTGGGTAATATATTCATTTTCACAATATTGATTCTTCCAATCCAAGAACATGGTATGTTTCTCCATCTGTTTATGTCGTCTTTGATTTCTTTCATCAGTGTTTTATAGTTTCCTGAGTACAAGTCTTTCGCCTCCTTAGGCAGGTTTATTCCTAGGTATTTCATTCTTTTTGTTGCAATGGTAAATGGGAGTGTTTCCTTAATTTCTCTTTCTGATTTTTCGTTGTTGCTGTATAGGAATGCCAGAGATTTCTGTGCATTAATTTTGTATCCTGCTACTTTACCAAATTCATTGATTAGTTCTAGTAGTTTTCTGGTGGCATCTTTAGGATTTTCTATGTATAGTATCATGTCATCGACGAACAGTGACAGTTTTACTTCTTCTTTTCCAATTTGGATTCCTTTTATTTCTTTTTCTTCTCTGATTGCTGTGGCTAGGACTCCCAAAACTATGTTGAATAAGAGTGGTGAGAGTGGACATCCTTGTCCTGTTCCTGATCTTAGTGGAAGTGCTTTCAGTTTTTCACCATTGAGTGTGATGCTTGCTGTGGGTTTGTCATATATGGCCTTTATTATGTTGAGGTAGTTTCTGTCTATGCCCATTTTCTGGAGAGTTTTTATCATAAATGGGTGTTGAATGTTGTCAAAAGCTTTTTCTGCATCTATTGAGATGGCCATATGGTTTTTATTCCTTAATTTGTTAGTGTGGTGTATCACATTGAATGATTTATGTATATTGAAGAATCCTTGCATCCCTGGGGTAAATCCCACTTGATCTTGGTGTATGATCCTTTTAATGTGCTGTGCTGTTGGATTCTGTTTGCTAGTATTTTGTTGAGGATTTTTGCATCCATGTTCATCAGTGATATTGGTCTATAATTTTCCTTTTTGTGTGATATCTTTTTCTGGTTTTGGTATCAGGGTGATGGTGGCTTCGAAGAATGAATTTGGGAGTGTTTCTCCCTCTGCAATTTTTTGGAAGAGTTTGAGAAGGATCAGTGTTAGCTCTTCTCTAAATGTTTGATAGAATTCTCCTGTGAAGCCATCTGGTCCTGGACTTTTGTTTGTTGGAAGGTTTTTTATTACAGTTTCAATTTCATTACTTGTGATAGGTCTGTTTATATTTTCTAATTCTTCCTGGTTCAGTCTTGGAAAATTGTACCTTTCCAAGAATTTGTCCATTTCTTTGTGGTTGTCCATTTTATTGGCATACAGTTGTTTGCAGTAGTCTCTTATAATCCTCTGTATTTCTGCAGTGTCAGTTGTGACTTCTCCTTTTTCATTTCTAATTCTATTGATTTGCATTCTTTCCCTTTTTTTCTTGATGAGTCTGGTTAAGGGTTTGTCAATTTTGTTTATCTTCTCAAAGAACCAGCTTTTAGTTTTATTGATCTTTGCTATTGTTTTCTTCATTTCTATTTCATTTATTTCTGCTCTGATCTTTTTGATTTCTTTCCTTCTACTGACTTCGGGTTTTCTTTGTTCTTGCTCTAATTGTTTTAAGTGTAGGGTTAGATTGTTTGAGATTTTTCTTGTTTCTTGAGGTGAGATTGAATTGTTATAAACCTCCCTCTTAGAACTGCTTTTGCTGCATCCCATAGGTTTTGGGTCGTTGTGTTTTTGTTGTCATTTGTTTCTATGTATTTTTTTATTTCTTCTTTGATTTCTTCAGTGATCTCTTGGTTATTTAGTAGCACACAGTTTAGCCTCCATGTATTTGTGTTTTTTACAGTTTTTTTTCCTGTAATTGATTTCCAATCTCATATCATTGTGGTCAGAAAAGATGCTTGATATGATTTCAATTTTCTTAAATTTTCTGAGGCTTGATTTGTGACCCAAGATGTGATCTATCCTGAAGAATGTTCTGTGTGCACTTGAGAAGATAGTGTATTCTGCCACTTTTGGGTGGGATGTTCTATAAATCTCAATTAAATCTATCTGGTCTATTGTGTCATTTAAAACTTGTGTTGCCTCATTTATTTTCTGTTTGGATGGTCTGTCCATTGGTGTAAGTGGGGTGTTAAAAGTTCCCTACTATTATTGTGTTACTGTCAATTTCTCCTTTCATAGTTGTTAGCATTTGCCTTATGTATTGAGGTGCCCCTATGTTGGATGCATAAACATTTATAATTGTTATATCTTCTTCTTGGATTGATCCTTTGATCATTATGTAGTGGCCCTCCTTGTCTCTTGTAACAGTCTTTATTTTAAAGTCTATTTTATCGGATACGAGCATTGCTATTCCAGCTCTCTTGATTTCCATTTGCATGGAATATCTTTTTCTATCCCTTCACTTTCAGTCTGTATGTGTCCCCAGGTCTGAAGTGGGTCTCTTGTAGACAGCATATATATGGGTCTTATTTTTATATCCATTCAGCCAGTCTTTGTCTTTTGGTTGGGGCATTTAATCCATTTACATTCAAGGTTATTATCAATATGTATGTTCCTATTACCATTTTCTTAATTGTTTTGGGTTTGTTTTTGTGGGTCTTTTTCTTCTCTTGTGTTTCCCGCCTAGAGAAGCTTCCCGCCTACAGCATTTGTTGTAAAGCTGGTTTGGTGGTGCTGAATTCTCTTAGCTTTTGCTTGTCTGAAAAGCTTTTGATTTCTCCACTGAATCTGAATGAGATCCTTTCTGTGTAGAGTAATCTTGGTTGTAGGTTTTTCTCTTTCATCACTTTAAGTATATCCTGCCACTCCCTTCTGGCCTGCAGAGTTTCTGCTGAAAAATCAGCTGATAACATTATGGGGATTCCTTTGTATGTTACTTTTTGTTTTTCCCTTGCTGCTTTTAATATTTTTCTTTGAATTTAATTTTTGTTTGTTTGATTAATATGTGTCTTGGTGTGTTTCTCCTAGGGTTTATGCTGTATGGGACTCTGCGCTTCCTGGACTTGGGTGACTATTTCCTTTCCTATGTTAGGGAAGTTTTCCACTATAATCTCTTCAAATATTTTCTCAGACCCTTTCTTTTTCTCTTCTTCTTCTGGGGCCCCTATAATTCAAATGTTGGTGCGTTTAGTGTTTTCCCAGAGGTCTCTGAGATCATTTTCAATTCTTTTCATTCTTTTTTCTTTACTCTGCTCCTCAGCAGTTATTTCCACCATTTTGTCTTCCAGCTCACTTATTCATTTTTTTGCTTCAGTCATTCTGTTATTGATTCCTTCTAGTGTATTTTTCATTTCAGTTATTGTGTTGTTCATCTCTGTTTGTTTGTTCTTTAGTTCTTCTAGATCTTTGTTAAAACACTTCTTGTATTTTCTCAATCTATGTCTCCATTCTATTTCCGAGATTCTGGATCATCTTTACTATCATTACTCTGAATTCTTTTTCAGGTAGATTGCCTATTTCCTCTTCATTTATTTGGTCTTGTAGGTTTTTACCTTGCTCCTTCATCTGTGACATATTTTTGCTGTCTCATTTTTTTGTGTTTTATATGAGTGGGATTGTGTTCCTGTCTTACTGGTTGTTTGGCCTGAAGCTTCCAGCACTGGAGTTTGTAGGCTGTTGGATAGAGCTGGTTCTGGGTGCTGAGATGGGGACCTCCGTGAGACCTCACTCCAATGAATGATCCTTGGGGTCTGAGGTTCTCTGTTAGTCTAGTGGTTCGGACTCAGAGCTCCCACCATAGGAACTATGGCCCAACCCCTGGCTCGTGAACCAAGATCCAGTTCACTTGGGGGTTCCTCCCATCTCCTTGGGCATTAGGGTCCCACACCAGTGGCAGCAGGCACCCTAGTTGTGGGGAGATGCTAACTCCTTGTCTTTTTCCACACCGCCATCTTCTGCCCTCCTTCTTAATCACTAACCCAGACATCAATCTGTTATGTAAGCAAAGAAACAGGAAGTTACAGCAGAGCTTAAGGAAGCTTTTGAGGGTCTTCTGTACAAATTAAATAACCTGATATATCTTAATAATATTTAGATTAAATGCAATAAGTACTTTTTAAAAGTGTGTGCTGAGAGAAAAGGGAAAAGGAACTTATACTGAAAGACCAGGATGGAGGTGTTTTTGATTTATTCAGACCCTGGAGTTGATACTGCATAATCAGTTATGTCAATGCCCTCCAGCCAAAGGCCACTGGGAACACACTTGTAATTGGTTTTCTTGCTCGTTGCAGGGAGAGAGAATGCATGTCATGGGGATCCATGGGCCACCCTACCATAAGAGTTTAGAAAGGACTTAGTATATAGGATTTGGGTTCATGTTAGGGGATTTGGGGAAGGATTCAAGGAAGAGGTCTTTTCTCTGGATATAGATGCTGTCAGGAAGCAGAGGTAACGTCATGATTGGATATCTCAGTAAATCTTACCTAGAAGAAGGGAAGACTAGCATGAGGGTCAGGCTCTCAATGGTACGTACAGAAGCAGCAGTCACCAATATTAGCTAGAATAGGGGAATAGTTAGTCGTTTTTGTGGCTCAAACCACATTTACATTTTGTGTGTGTTCAAACATGATTACATAGTGGTCTTTTTCTTTTTTTGGTGTTGACATATTGTATTCACAGAGTGGCCTTATTTGGTGTTCATGATCTGTAAGAGTGTTTATGTTTAAGAAGAGAATACCAAGATCTAGTTGTGAATGCCGGGGCAGCTCCTGGATGTCACAGCCTGTTTTTCTCTTTCTCAGAAATATTATCTACTCCTACCACATTTCCTCTGTTTCCTTATTGAGTTCTTACTGTAAAATCAGACATTTTCTAAGATTACTATTATAAGAGGGAAGGGAAGAGAAACTATCATTTATTGAGTACGTATCTTAGGCATTGTTCTGTATATAGTGATACATAATATCATTTATTTATTTATTTTTAATTAATTTATTTTTGGCTGTGTTGGGTCTTTGTTGCTGTGTGTGGGCTTCCTCTAGTTGCGGTGAGCGGGGCCTACTCTTCGTTGCAGGGCGGGGACTTCTCATTTCAGTGGCTTCTCTTGTTGCGGAGTACAGGCTCTAGGCATGTGGGCTTCAGTAGTTGTGGCTCGTGGGCTCTAGAGCGCAAGCTCAGTAGTTGTGGTGCATGGGCTTAGTTGCTCCACGGCATGTGGGGTCTTCCCGGAGCAGGGATTGAACCCGTGTCCCCTGCATTGGCAGGTGGATTCTTAACCACTGAACCACCAGGGAAGTCCCCATAATATCATTTTAAAATAATAAATAACCCTGAGGCAAATAGCATCTACATTTTACAGAGGAAGAAACGGGCTCAGAGAGAATACATAACTTGTTCAAAGTCACACACAGCTGGTAAATAGAGGCTGATTTTGAATCCAGATCTGTCTCCAAAGCCTAATGTACTTTCTGCTCTACCATGTCGTCTTGCAGGAGATTTAGGAATACAGACTATTCTTTATGTCTGTACTATTTATTTAAGAAAATATTATATTCAGAATTGAAACTTGGAGAAGTAACAATTCCTTGAATTCACAGTTTTATTGACTATTTTTAGGTTAGATTATATATGTCAGATGGCAGAACCTATATAGGAAGCATATGATATTATAGTCCCGTTCCACCAGACACTGTAAATGCCCAGAGGAAACAGAACAGCGAAGAACTAAAATATTGGGGGGCCGCCTTGTGGATTCTCTGCCCTAGGAGGAATTTAGGAACTGGCCATTTAGAGAAAGTGTTTCCTGGATGTGAGCTCCTAGGTATAAGGATCAGTTCCATTTTAGTTCCTACAGCTTCTGCCACTTGGCGAAGACATGCAAGCTCAGACTTGCTCATCTCTAGGAGCCGTCTGACTATCAGGCAGGGGGAAATATAAAGAACGCTGGACTCGCAGCTCAGTCACTCAGCGAAAGTCAGCCTTCCTACCAGTCCCTTTCTGACCTAATATTCTAGTCTAAATAATGAGCTCTTACCTAGATAAGTTTCCACTTTATAATCCAGTTCCAGTAACCAGATCCTCCTCATGAGAAGTCCTCACATTAGTTCTGTTTTCCATGACACTGGGTTGTGGACAAAGAATGTCTCCTAACGTTTCAGTAAACCAAGGATGTTGCAGCCATAAAACCATCAGCCACTGCAGCCCCCAACCAGTGCACCTGAGGGGAATTCAGGATGGAGAAAAACAGGATACTGGCCCTAGATAGTGAAAGTGCATATCAAAGGAATAAATTCAATGAGCCCAGACTCTTGCATCTTCCCATACACAGAAAGACACTAAAATTATTAATTTGAGATGTCTATTTTTGTGATTAGCAGTAATCTTTTAACGTTCAAACTACATGTTTGTTTGTTTAGCAAAAACTCCTATATTTCCTGGCTCCTCCCTTACCTCTTTGGAACAGTCCGTCAGAGGCTTACCCGAGGCTTAAGTCCTCAGTAAGTCCACCAAATGAAACGTAATTCTCTACTTTTAGAGTGTACATTTTTCTCTCAGTCAAGAGGGTTTCTTGTTAAAAGACAAATACATATGTATTTATTTTGTTTGCTATTTCCAAATCTCTCTCCAAAAGGATTGTACTACTTTTGGAGATGAAGAAAGAAAATTTCAACAGGCATACTCCTCTTTTCACATTTAGTTAAATTGCTTCAAGGATTTATTATATCTACGTGACTGACCACCCCCTTTATGGAGTTCTATAAATGTTCAAACCTGGGAATTCAAATCTTGGAATCAGATAGACTTAGTTTGAACCCCAACTCTTCTGTTAAACTACCTTGGCCAAAACACTTAACCTCACTGAACCTCAGATCCTCATCCCCAAAATGGAGATAATGTATATCTCAGAGGTTGCTGGGAGGGTGAGATGCTGGATATTAAGGCCAAGGAAAGTGCCTGAAGCAAATTGTTCACAAAGTGGTAGCTCATTTTTTGAAATTCAGGCAAAATTCACATAAGGTTAACCACTTTAAAGTGTACAATTCAATGATATTTAGTACATCCACAGTGTTGTGCAGACATCACCTCTATCTAGTTCCAAAACATTTTCCTCATGGCCAAAGGAGACCCAGAGTGGTAGTTCCTTTATAGCTCAAAAACTGCTTTGCACCCTGTGGGGGCATCACAGTGAAGACATTAAGTTCACAATCTAAGGCTGATTAAGTACAACACTCCATTCACTGTTCTCTGATCTCTGGTGTGATGCTATCTGTAAAAGTTCAGCAAAATACAGGTATAATTCCTAGCCTACTTGCTTTAAGGGTCACTTTCAGGATTTTTCATCTCACAAAGTCAGCCTGCAGGGTTTTTGTATAACTCAGTTGCCCTTTCCATCCACCATCATACGATGAAGTTTCATTTAAGCACATTTCTCAGCTAGGTTCTATGCCAACTTCTTGTAAAACAGTTTATCGTTGACCCAGACTAGGTATTTGCTAATTCGCTCAGAATTAATTGTGCACTTTAATAATTTTCATTGAATCGGTTCCCATATCTGTAGCTTTTATAACCACAAGTACTAGCTGCATACTGATTAAAAATTTCCCATCAGCTGTATATGAGATATGACTATAAATTTTCTTTTTAATTTTCCTTCTATGACTCATAAACTGGCTTAGGAGCAATTTCAAAAAGGAGTAAAAGGTTTGCAAGTGACAGTGGTGTCCATGGAATAAATGTTGTTTTTCTCTTAGGAAAATACCCAGATGTATATACATTCTGATTTGTTAAATTGGTCTTGTTATATTACAGTCACAGTTAATATTCTCCATTTCAACATTGCTGTTAGAATCCTCATTCTCTATGAGAAATTTCAGCACCTTTTTAAATTTCTAGAGTATAATTATGTAAGCTTTTTTACATTCAGCTTTTTTTTTAAAAAAAAAACAGTTTTTAATGATACAGTCATGTGTTGCAATGGGTAAAATATTCTTTACAGGTAGATAGTGAGAAGAGCAGTTAGTACTCTTCATAATGTGTCAATTGCTTGTTTTGGCATAGTGCTAGAAGTAGAGAACACAAGGCTAGAAGTCTGTCAGGAAACCCGGGTTCTAGTCCTCAGCCTGCAACTAAATAGCTATGTAATTTGGGGCATGTCACAACTTCATACAGAGACCACAGTTTTCTAATGTGTCACATCATTATGTTTCTTCTGTGTACCTCATTAAGATGCTGCAAAGACAAACCCAATATTTTCCAAGTTTAACTGATTACCTTCACCACCTCTTCTCCCAACTCTTCTTCCCAAATCTTGTCTTTTATGCTCCTAATTGTCTCACAAATTTTTCTTCTTTATTCCATTCTCATTGTCCTAGGTCAAATCCTATTCATCTCAGTCTTCTGGACATTGCAATAGACTGGTCAGCCTGCCCTCATTCTTGCCCCCCTACAAACCATCCTCTACAAGAGTTGCATACTGAAAACACAATCTGTGCCATTCCCTGGCTTAAAACATGAAATGGCTTCCCATTGTAAAGTGATAATGTTTACTTTTTAAGTATGGTATATAAGGTTCATCAGATACAGCTTCATTCTACCTTACCAACAGTGAACCCATAACACACCATAGGAGATTACTTGTATCATTCAAATCTTCAGTAATTCTACCATAGCAAATGTTTAAGATGCACCATGCCAAATCCCTGGATCTACCTGACTTCAGCTCAGCATGGTGGAAGTTCAATGTATGATTGCCAATTTCCTGAACCAAGAACAAATCACAGCATTTCTCTGCTCTTGCTTTCTTGGAAGCCACAGAAGGCTTCTCAACTGTACAGATGCAACCTAAAAGTATGGGAAGTTTAATGTCCCAAGGATGAAGGACACTTCTCAACTGAAGGAGGACAAAAGTCAATAGATAAATGCCCCATCTTCCCTGTTTTGTGGTGGAACAATTCTGAGGTCTGTTCTATACAGTTAGAGAGTTCCTAGAAGGATTGAACTCCAGTTACCCACAGCAGCTGCACCCTATTTCTTTGGGAGGTGATTCTTGGGGTCACTTCCCAGATACACCACCCATACCCAGTCCTTGTTTCAAAATCTGCCTTCTGGGTAACCCCAGTTAAGATATCTCCTTGTTTTTGCCTATGTGATCTTTTGACCATTAAGAACTATGCTAGGGCTTCCCTGGTGGCATAGTGGTTGAGAGTCCGCCTGCCGATGCAGGGGACCACGGGTTCGTGCCCCGCTCCGGGAAGATCCCACATGCTGCGGAGCGGCTAGGCCCGTGAGCCGTGGCCTCTGAGCCTGCGTGTCCGGAGCCTGTGCTCCGCTACGGGAAAAAGTATGCTAAAGTCTTCTAACATGATAGTGATTTTGTAACTTTCTCCTTTTATTTCTATTACATTTTGCTTATATATTTCAAAGCTCTGTTGTTAGATGCCTAAAGGTTCATGACTATTTCATCTTGTCGGGGATAAAACCACCATAATATATCTCTCTTTGTCCCATTAATTTATTCACCTTGAATTCTCTTTTATATGATATTAATATTGATACATTTGCTTTATTTTCTTAGCATTTGCCTAGCATATCTTCTTCTATTTTCAATTTTTAATTTTTATTTCAGCAGGTCTCTTATAAACAAAACATAAGTGTATAGATGAATTAAATTTTCCAATCTGATGGTAAAAATGAAAAATATGCCAACACATTCTATTAGCAAGGCTGTAGAGAAAGTCACTCTCATATATTACTGGTGGGAATGCAAAGTAGTACAGTCCTTTTGGAGGGAGATTTGTAACTGTCTAACAAAATTAAGACATATGCATTTGTCTTTTAGTAAAGTAATCCTATCCCTAGGAATATACCCTGAAAATAGACCTACAATAAGATAAAAATATATATGCACAAGGTTATTCATTACAACATTGTAATTTCAGAATACTGGAAACAAACTAAATGCTCATGCAGGAGACTGCTTGAATAAAATATGGTACATCACACAGTGGAATACTATGCAGATGCAAAAAAGAATGAGAGGGCTTCCCTGGTGGCACAGTGGTTGAGAGTCCGCCTGCCGATGCAGGGGACGCGGGTTCGTGCCCCGGTCCAGGAGGATCCCACATGCCACGGAGCGGCTGGGCCCGTGAGCTATGGCCTCTGAGCCTGCACGTCCGGAGCCTGTGCTCCGCAACGGGAGAGGCCACAACAGTGAGAGGCCCGCATACCACAAAAAAAAAAAAAAAAAAAAAAAAGAATGAGAAAGAACTTTATGAACTGACATGGGGTGATTTCCAAGATATATTGTTAAGTGAAGAAAGCAAAGTGCAAAATAATATGCTACCTTTCATGTGTAAAGAAACATGAAAAGATGTATACATTCTTTTTTTTAATATTCTTTAAAAACAATGTATATATACATATAACTGAATCACTTTGCTGTACAGCAGTAATTAACACAACATTGTAAATCAACTATACTTCAATAAAAAAATGACTATCATTTTTTGATGCGTTCAAGCAAAGGAAGGTATTTGGGTCTAAAATATTAGATTCTCAGGATGTCGCAGAGCTGGAGAAGCAGAGTAAGAGGGAGCAAGAAGTATGTCCCCAGAAGTCCCCGAGGCAGCCTCCACAGAGAAGCAGAAGGAAATGGAAGATAAAGTAACTAGTCCAGAGAAAGCTGAAGAAGCAAGATTAAAAACAAGGTATCCTCATCTGGGACAAAAGCCCAGAGGTTCAGATTTTTTAAGGAAATGATTGCAGAAAGGGCAAAAAGATTTTGATTCTGGGGATTACAGCATGACTAAAGCAAAAATGAAGAACAAGCAACTTCCTACTACAGCCCCAAATAAGACAGAGGTCACTGGTGACCACATTCCCACTCCACAGGACCTTCCTCAGCGGAAACCATCTCTTGTTGCTAGCAAGCCGACTGACTGGTTAAAAGAGCTGAAATGCATGAATCTTCTAATTCCCATTATTTCCTCTTAATATGTTACTTCTCCACTTTTTATTTCCTTTCACTCAGTCATTTGAGAGTGATGGCTTTGCAGGTAGCTGTAGTGTGTGCTGCTGTTGTAAGGTAATATACATGTGTAGAGTTTTTGATTAGCTTAGCAGTGCACTAATGAAAAGAACATGTTGGAGCAATGTAAAGTAATCTACTTGAAAAGAATTGTATGTATTACCCAACTCCTAGTGTAGGGCTGGTTCCAACAAGTAATAAGCAAGTTTTAATATTTTGGCTTTCTTTAATTAATCTTAATTATAGCTTTGTATGTTACTCTTATCTAAAATAAACTCTATTGTATTGAGTTCTTCTGTATTTTCCTTTTGGATTTTGTGAAGCAGAAGTTTAAGACCACAAGTTAGAAGAAAGGTGACATATTTCAAACAAAGAGATGGGGCTCCAAAAGATTTACATCCTGTGCTTGAACTTGATTGGCCTTAAATATGTTTCACCTTTAACAATAGAATTTTGCTTGGGCAATATTTGCCCATTCTGGTACAACTTATGTGACTCTAGTGCATAACAGCCACTATTGAAGCTAGTATTCTTATTCAGGTCTATAGTGTTAGAATACCTTTTGTTGTTGAATATGTGAATGAAGTGTGCATGTGCATTGACTGTTGAATTCACTTTTGTGCCATTTTTGTAAATACAATAGTTTTGCACAACCTCTCAAAAATATTAGATTCTCCAGATTCTCTTAATCCATTTGCAAAGAATTTTTATCTATGAATCAGGGGTCTTAAGAAACTTGGATTCTGAGTCCTGTGGACCTTCTTCATTTTTGATGAATTTGTTTTTGTGAATGAGGTTGATTTCATACACAAACTTGCTTGCACCTAGAGCTATGGTACTGTCACTGGACTTGATTATAAATGAGTTTTAAAAGTTTGGATATTTCATTTCATTTTGGGATATATATCTCCGTGGAGAAGTGGTTTTGATGATAAAACTTATGTTGAGTGAAAAGGCTTTTTGGCCAAGTTCCTAGACTGACACCATATTTTTTGTTTGTTTGTGGTCTAGGTCAGTCCTGAAACGAAAATCATCAGTATGTAACAACTGTGTATGTATATGGACATGTATACATATACATAGGTGTGTGTATGTGCTCATTACACATATATGGATATACATGCATATATATGAAAAAAGAAACATGAAAAGATAAGCTAGAAACTAATTAGATTGGTTATGTACAAGAGTAGCTGGGAACAAAGTGGAAAGGAGGGGATATGGAAAAAGAGTAGAAGAAATATGGAAGAGTGATCATACGTTTCTAAATATACATTTTTGCATAGTTCTGACTTTTATAACCATGTTAATATTCACATGCTGAAAAATAAATAAAATCAACAAAGATGGGGCATGGCAAGAAAAATGTAATACAAACAGAAACAAATGAACCTAATTTTATTTCAAATGAATAACATAACATAGTGAATAACAAAGTGTGTGTGTATGTAGAGAGGAAGTCCAAGACTTAAGAAACTGAAATACAGTATTTTGACTATATACCTTATGAAGACCCCAGGAAAGAAACTTGGACTCCTGATGATGTATGATTTAGAGCCAGCAACTTCTGAGCTTTATTTCCTGCCTTTGTAACCTCCTGCAGCCTTCTGGTAAAGCTTACCCCCAACCCCACCCCCGCCATTTCACAAGATCATGCAACCTCTTGCTGCCTCTTTAAAATCTTGCATTGGACAAGAGCCTCTTTTAACTCCTGTGCCAGTGGGACTTTTCTCCTTATAAAAAGCCTGCACACTGCTATTCATTCTCTCTCAGTTCTGGACTTTCTCCCAGAGAGCCATGCACCCTGCCCCTTGCCTTGAGATTTCCTCACCTGTTTGAATAATGCAGTTGTGTTTTTTTCATAGAAAAAGATGACTGTTACGAGTTTCAACATTTGAACCAACATCTGAGCTCCCCCATGACACACTGAAGTTGCTATAACATAAATTAAGAATAAAGATGGAATTGGAAACCAATATTGTATTTTTGTTGATAGGTTTGATTTTCATAGTTGTATGGGTTAGCAATTCTGCAGCTAATATATGTATTCTGAGATTGAGTAAATAAGTTAATATACTATCCATAATGTTGGAGAAGGGAACAAGAGGGAAGCCTAGGACAAACCTCATGGAGTTAGATTTGAATTAGAGTTATCAGTGTTAATTCATGGTTTTTGAAAGATAGATTGATAGATACAGAAATATGGATGTGTGTATGTGTGTATGTATACATGCATGTATATCCTAGTTTTGTCCACTGAGAGGTAATAGAAGCAAACGATATTCTAGTACCAATGAGCACACCCAGTGCCCAGATCTTGATTTCTAAATATGATTCTACAGCAAAGGAATAAGGCTTGCTTAAAGAAATTACTGATTCCAGTTCTAGGGAAGGTAAAATATAAGATGATTCTGTAACATCTTGTGGTATTTGAAAGTAAAGAAGTTCTCAAAGAAATCACTGGGAAGATATCAATAAGTTACAGACAGGATGCTTTTACATAACCACATTAAAATTATCAGTCAACGGTATATATTTTTTTTGAATTTTATTTATTTTTTTATACAGCAGGTTCTTATTAGTTATCTATTTTATACATATTAGCGTATATACGTCAATCCCAATCTCCCAATTCATCTCACCACAACCCCTGACTTTCCCCGCTTTGTGTCCATATGTTTGTTCTCTACATCTGTGTCTCTATTTCTGCCTTGCAAACCGGTTCATCTGTACCATTTTTCTAGATTCCATAAGTATGCGTTAATATACAATATTTGTTTTTCTCTTTCTGACTTACTTCACCCTGTATGACAGTCTCTAGGTCCATCCACGTCTCTACAAATGACCCAATTTCGTTCCTTTTTATGGCTGAGTAATATTCCATAATCAGTGATATATTATTATCTCAATGCAGACCTTATTTATTTATTTTAAAATTTTATTTATTTTATTTATTTATATTTGGCTGCGCTGGGTCTTCATTGCCACATGCAGGCTTCCTCTAGTTGCGGCGAGCAGTGGCCACACTTTGTTGATGTGCACAGGCCTCTCACTGTGGTGGCCCATCTTGTTGTGGAGCACAGGCTCTAGGCACGTGGGCTCAGTAGTTGCAGCATGCAGGCTCAGTAGTTGTGGCTCGCAGGCTCTAGAGCGCAGGCTCAACAGTTGTGGTGCATGGGCTCAGTTGCTCTGCGGCATGTGGGATCTTCCCAGACCAGCACGTGGGATCTTCCCAAACCCGTGTCCCCTGCATTGGCAGGCAGACTCCCAAACACTGCGCCACCAGGGAAGCCCCTGCAGACCTTATTTAAATTTCACTATTTGTCCCAATAAGATGGTACTCTGTAAAACTGTGTAAGAGCATACTGTCTGCAACTTACTCTTTTTTTTTTTAACATCTCCATTGGAGTATAATTGCTTTACAGTGGTGTGTTAGTTTCTGCTTTATAACAAATTGAATCAGTTATACATAAACGTGTCCCCATGTCTCTTCCCTCTTGCATCTCCCTCCCTCCCACCCTCCCTATCTCACCCTTCTACGTGGTCACAAGCTGATCTCCCTGTGCTATGTGGCTGCTTCCCACTAGCCATCTATTTTACGTTTGGTAGTGTATATATGTCCATGCAACTCTCTCACTTTGTCCCAGTTTACCCTTCCCCCTCCCCATATCCTCAAGTCCATTCTCTAGTAGGTCTCCGTCTTTATTACCATCTTGCCCCTAGGTTCTTCATGACCATTTTTTTTCTAGGTTCCACATATACTGGCACATGTATACAATGGAATATTGCTCAGCAATAAAAAGGAATGAAACTGAGTTATTTGTAGTGAGGTGGATGGACCTAGAGACTGTCATACAGAGTGAAATAAGTCAGAAAGAGAAAAACAAATACTGTATGCAACTTACTCTTAAACATTTCAGAGAAAAGTTAGAGACAGAAAATAAAAGTGGTTTAAACATTAACATTTGGGGAATCTGGGTGAATGCTATACCAGAATTATTTAACTAGTTACGGAACTTTTTGTAATATTCAAATTATTTCATAATTTAAAGTTAAAAAAGTTTTTCATTCACAGGGTCTTCCCCTAATAGAGTAATTTAACCTATTAATATTTATTGTAATTACTGGTACATTTTTCCATAGTACTACTATCATTTTTATGTTTTTTGTCATTTTTCTTCTTTCATTTCTCTTTTCTTCCTTTTAGCTGGGTTGATGATTTGATTTGTTCTTTTATTTTTCTTCTTGTACTTTCAAAGGTGAATATGCTCTTTCTATGGATCTGGTTAGTTCTCAACATACACATTTATATCCTTTTTTATAAATCAAAGTCTAAATTTCATTAGAATCTATATATTCCCTTGTTTTAGACAATAACCTTTGCAACTTTACAATTTCTTTCCCTTTGTATCTCAAGTTGATATCTCCCAAGATTTTAATTCTAAGTAATTATAAAAAAATACTTTGACCTTATGTATCTACAGTTATTTAGCCTTAACTACTAACTTTACTGGTTTTGTTGCTTTTTTCTTCATTACGGAAGCTTTTGGGATTTTTTAAAATCCTTTTTTTAATTCATTGTGGCAAAATGTCACCACAATGCATTTTATATATGTCTTCTTTGTTTACCTTGCTTAGCACTTATCTTTCCATCTGAAGAATAATACCTTTTATCATTCGGGGGGAATTATCTTCTATTATTGATTTATTAACTTCCTCTTCTCTATACTTTCTAGTCTTTTGGAATTCCCATTACATGGATGTTGAACTTCTGGACCTAATCTCCATATCTATAATTGCTTTATCAAAATTTCTATTTCTTTTTCATTTTGCATTGTTTTGTGAGAATCTTTTAGTTTGATGTTATAAGCCACATTTTTTTCTCTTCTGCTGTTCCATAATGCTATTACAAAGATCCATTGCATTCTTTGTTTTGATTCTCTTTTATTTATGTAGTTTCCAGGGCTTATCATTTTTCTTAACATCTTTACTGGAGTATAATTGCTTTACAATGCTGTGTTAGTTTCTGCTTTATAACAAAGTGAATCAGCTATACATATACATATATCCTCATATCCCCTTCCTCTTGCATCTCCCTCCCACCCTCCCTATCCCAACCCTCTAGGTGGTCACAAAGCATCGAACTGATCTCCCTGTGCTATGTGGCTGCTTCCCACTAGCTATCTATTTTACATTTGGTAGTGTATATATGTGCATGCCACTCTCTCACTTTGTCCCAGCTTACCCTTCCCCCTCCCCGTGTCCTCAAGTCCATTCTCTACGTCTGCGTCTTTATTCCTGTCCTGCCCCTAGGTTCTTCAGAACCTTTTTTTTTTTTTAGTTTCCATATATATGTGTTAGCATACAGTATTTGTTTTTCTCTTTCTGACTTACTTTACTCTGTATGACAGACTCTAGATCCATCCACCTCACTACAAATAACTCAATTTCCTTTCTATTTGTTTTTCTCTTTCTGACTTACTTTACTCTGTATGACAGACTCTAGATCCATCCACCTCACTACAAATAACTCAATTTCCTTTCTATTTGTTTTTCTCTTTCTGACTTACTTTACTCTGTATGACAGACTCTAGATCCATCCACCTCACTACAAATAACTCAATTTCCTTTCTATTTATGGTTGAGTAATATTCCATTGTATATATGTGCCACATCTTCTTTATCCATTCATCAGTCGATGGATCTTAGGTTGCTTCCATGTCCTGGCTGTTGTACATAGAGCTGCAATGAACATTGTGGTACATGACTCTTTTTGAATTATGGTTTTCTCGGGGTATATGCCCAGTAGTGGGATTGTTGGGTCATATGGTAGTTCTATTTTTAGTTTTTTAAGGAACCTCCATACTGTTCTCCATAGTGGCTGTATCAATTTACATTCCCACCAACAGTGCAAGAGGGTTCCCTCTCCTCCACACCCTCTCCAGCATTTATTGTTTGTAGATTTTTTGTTCATGGCCATTCTGACTGGTATGAAGTGATAGCTCCCTGTAGTTTTGATTTGCATTTTTCTAATGATTAGTGATGTTGAGCATCCTTTCATGTGTTTCTTGTTAATCTGTATATTTTCTTTGGAGAAATGTCTGTTTAGGTCTTCTGCCCAGTTTTGGATTGAGTTTTTTGTTTTTTTGCTACTGAGCTGCATGAGCTGCTTGTATATTTTGGAGATTAATCCTCTGTCAGTTGCTTCATTTGCAAATATATTCTCCCATTCTGAGGGTTGTCTTTTCGTCTTGTTTCTGGTTTCCTTTGTTGTGCAAAAGCTTTGAAGTTTCATTAGGTCCCATTTGTTTATTTTTGTTTTTATTTCCATTTCTCTAGAAGATGGGATTAAAAAGGATATTGCTGTGATGTATGTCGTAGAGTGTTCTGCCTATGTTTTCCTCTAACAGTCTTGTAGTGTCTGGCCTTACATTTAGGTCTTTAATCCATTTTGAGTTTATTTTTGTGTATGGTGTTAAGGAGCGTTCTAATTTCATTCTTTTAAGGGTAGCTGTCCAGTTTTCCCAGCACCACTTATTGAAGAGGCTGTCTTTTCTGCATTGTATATTCTGGCCTCCTTTATCAAAAATAAGGTGACCATATGTGCGTGGGTTTATCTCTGGGCTTTCTATCCTGTTCCATTGGTCTATATTTCTGTTTTTGTACCAGTACCATACTGTCTTGATTACTGTAGCTTTGATTCCTGTAGCCTGATTTGATTCCTGTAGCCTGATTCCGCCAGCTCCATTTTTCTTTCTCGAGATTGTTTTGGCTATTCGGAGTCTTTTGTGTTTCCATACAAATTGTGAAAATTTTTGATCTAGTTCTATGAAAAATGCCACTGGTAGTTTGATAGAGATTGCATTGAATCTGTCGATTGCTTTGGGTAGTAGAGTCATTTTCACAATGTTGATTCTTCCAATCCAAGAACATGGTGTATCTCTCCATCTGTTGGTATCATCTTAAATTTCTTTCATCAGGGTCTTATAGTTTTCTGCGTACAGGTCTTTTGTCTCCCTAGGTAGGTTTATTCCTAGGTATTTTATTCTTTTTGTTGCAATGGTAAATGAGAGTGTTTTCCTTTTTTTCTCTCTTTTTTTTAACATCTTTATTGGAGTATAATTGCTTTACAATGGTGTGTTAGTTTCTGCTTTATAACAAAGTGAATCAGTTATACATATACATATGTTCCCATATCTCTTCCCTCTTGCGTCTCCCTCCCTCCCACCCTCCCTATCTCACCCCTCCAGGCGGTCACAAAGCACCGAGTTGATCTCCCTGTGCTATGCGGCTGCTTCCCACTAGCTATCTACCTTACTTTGGTAGTGTATATATGTCCATGCCTCTCTCTCGCTTTGTCACAGCTCACCCTTCCCCCTCCCCATATCCTCAAGTCCGTTCGCTAGTAGGTCTGTGGCTTTATTCCTGTCTTACCCCTAGGTTCTTCATGACATTTTTTTTCTTAAATTCCATATATATGTGTTAGCATACGGTATTTGTCTTTCTCTTTCTGACTTACTTCACTCTGTATGACAGACTCTAGGTCTATCCACCTCATTACAAATAGCTCAATTTCGTTTCTTCTTATGGCTGAGTAATATTCCATTGTGTTTTCTTAATTTCTCTTTCAGATTTTTCATCATTAGTGTGTAGGAATGCAAGAAATTTCTGTGCATTAATTTTGTATCCTGCTACTTTACCAAGTTCATTGATTAGTTCTGGTAGTTTTCTGGTAGCATCTTTAGGGTTCTCTATGTATAGTATCATGTCACTGGCAAACAGTGACAGTTTGACTTCTTCTTTTCCAATATGTATTCCTTTTATTTCTTTTTCTCCTCTGATTGCTGTGGCTAGGATTTCCAAAGCTATGTTGAATAATAGTGTTGAGAGTGGACATCCTTATCTTGTTCCTGATCTTAGAGGAAATGCTTTCAGTTTTTCACCATTGAGAATGATGTTGGCTGTGGGTTTGTCGTATATGGCCTTTATTATGTTGAGGTAGGTTCCCTCTATGCCCACTTTCTGGAGAGTTTTTATCATAAATGCGTGTTGAATTTTGTCAAAAGCTTTTTCTGCTTCTATTGAGATGATCATATGGTTTTTCTTCTTCAATTTGTTAATATGGTGTATCACATTGATTGATTTGCGTATATTGAAGAATCCTTGCATCCCTGGGATAAATCCCACTTGATCATGGTGTATGATCCTTTCTATGTGTTGTCGGATTCTGTTTGCTAGTATTTTGTTGTGGATTTTTGCATCTATATTTATCAGTGATATTGGTCTGTAATTTTCTTTTTTTGTAGTATCTTTGTCTGGTTTTGTTATCAGGGTGATGGTGGCCTCATAGAATGCGTTTGGGAGTGTTCCTTCCTCTGCAATATTTTGGAAGAGTTTGAGAAGGACTGGTGTTAGCTCTTCTCTAAATGTTTGATAGAATTCACCTGTGAAGCCATCTGGTCCTGGACTTTTGTTTGTTGGAAGATTTTTAATCACAGTTTCAATTACATTACTTGTGATTGGTTTGTTCATATTTTCTATTTCTTCCTGGTTCAGTCTTGGAAGGTTATACCTTTCTAAGAATTTGTCCATTTCTTCCATGTTGTCCATTTTATTTGCATAGAATTGCTTGTAGTAGTCTCTTAGGATGCTTTGTATTTCTGCGGTGTCTGTTGTAACTTCTCCTTTTTCATTTCTAATTTTATTGATTTGAGTCCTCTCCCTCTTTTTCTTGATGAATCTGGCTAATGGTTTATCAATTTTATTTATCTTCTCAAAGAACCAGCTTTTAGTTTTATTGATCTGTGCTATTGTTTTCTTTGTTTCTATTTCATTTATTTCTGCTCTGATCTTTATGATTTCTTTCCTTCTGCTAACTTTGGGTTTTATTTGTTCTTCTTTCTCTAGTTCCTTTAGGTGTAAGTTTAGATTGTTTACTTGACATTTTTCTTGTTTCTTGACATAGGCTTGTATAGCTATAAACTTCCCTCTTAGAACTGCTTTTGCTGCATCCTGTATGTTTTGGATCGTCGTGTTTTCATTGTCATTTGTCTCTAGGTATTTTTTGATTTCCTCTTTGATTTCTTCAGTGATCTCTTGCGTTATTTAGTAATGTATCATTTAGCCTCTGTGTGTTTGTGTTTTTTATGTTTTTTCTGCTGTAATTGATTTCTAATCTCATAGCGTTGTGGTTAGAAAAGGTGCTTGATATGATTTCAGTTTTCTCAAATTTACTGAGGCTTGATTTGTGACCCAAGATATGATCTATCCTGGAGAATGTTATTTGCACACTTGACAAGAAAGTGTAATCTGCTGTTGTTGGATGGAATGTCCTATAAATATCAATTCAATCTATCTGGTCTATTGTGTCATTTAAAGCTTCCGTTTCCTTATTTATTTTCGTTTTGGATGACCTGTCCATTGGTGTAAGTGAGGTGTTAAAGTCCCCCACTATTACTGTGTTACTGTCGATTTCTCCTTTTATAGCTGTTAGCAGTTCCCTTATGTGTTGAGGTGCTCCTGTGTTGGGTGCATATATATTTATAACTGTTATATCTTCTTCTTGGATTGATCCCTTGATCATTATGTAGTGTCCTTCCTTGTCTCTTGTAACGTTCTTTATTTTAAAGTCTATTTTATCTGATATGAGTATTGCTACTCTGGCTTTCTTTTGATTTCCATTTGCATGGAATATCTTTCTTCATCCCCTCACTTTCAATCTGAACGTGTCCCTAGGTCTGAAGTGGGTGTCTTGTAGACAGCATATATATGGGTCTTGTTTTTGTTTCCATTCAGCAAGCCTATGTCTTTTGGCTGGAGCTTTTAATCCATTCATGTTTAGGGTAATTATCAATATGTATGTTCCTATGACAGTTTTCTTAATTGTTTTGGGTTTGTTTTTCTAGGGCCTTTTCTTCTCTTGTGTTTGCCACGTGGAGAAGTTCCTTTAGCATTTGTTGTAGAGCTGGTTTGGTGGTGCTGAATTCTCTTAGCTTTGGCTTGTCTGTAAAACTTTTGATTTCTCCATCGAATCTGAATGAGATCCTTGCCAGGTAGAGTAATTTGGTTGTAGGTTCTTCCCTTTCATCATTTCAAGTATATCTTGCCAGTCCCTTCTGGCTTGTAGAGTTTCTGCTGAGAAATCAGCTGTTAACCTTATGGGAGTTCCCTTGTATGTTATTTGTCGTTTTTCCCTTGCTGCTTTCAATAATTTTTCTTTGTCTTTAATTTTTGCCAATTTGATTACTATGTGTCTCGGTGTGTTTCTCCTTGGGTTTATTGTGTATGGAACTCTCTGCGCTTCCTGGACTTGGGTAGCTATTTCCTTTCCCATGTTAGGGAAGTTTTCAACTATAATCTCTTCAAATATTTTCTTGGGTCCTTTCTCTCTCTCTTCTCCTTCTGGGACCCCTATAATGTGAATGTTGTTGCATGTAATGTTGTCCCAGAGGTCTCTTAGGCTGTCTTCATTTCTTTTCATTCTTTTTTCTTTATTCTGTTCCACAGCAGTGAATTCCACCATTCTGTCTTCCAGGTCACTTATCCATTCTTCTGCCTCAGTTATTCTGCTATTGATTCTTTCTAGTGTAGTTTTCATTTCAGTTATTGTATTGTTCATCTCTGTTGTTTGTTCTTTAATTCTTCTAGTTCTTTGTTAAACATTTCTTGCATCTTCTTGAACTTTGCCTCCATTCTTTTTCTGAGGTCCTGGATCATTTTCACTATCATTATTCTGAATTCTTTTTCTGGGAGGTTGCCTATCTCCACTTCATTTAGTTGTTTTTCTGGGGGTTTATCTTGTTCCTTCATCTGGTACATAGCCCTCTGCCTTTACATCTTGTCTATCTTTCTGTGAATGTGGTTTTTGTTCCACAGGCTTCAGGATTGTAGTTCTTCTTGCTTCTGCTGTCTGCCCTCTGGTGGATGAGGCTATCTAAGAGGCTTGTGCAAGTTTCCTGATGGGAGGAACTGGTGGTGGGGAGAGCTGACTGTTTCTCCAGTGGGCAGTGCTCAGTAAAACTTTACTCCGCTTGTCTGCTGATGGGTGAGGCTGGGTTCCCTCCCTGTTGGTTGTTTGGCCTGAGGCAACCCAACACTGGAGCCTACCTGGGCTCTTTGGTGGGGCTAATGGCGGATGCTGGGAGGGCTCACACCAAGGAATATTTCCCAGAACTTCAGCTGCCAGTGTCCTTGTCCCCACAGTGAGCCACAGCCAACCCCTGCCTCTGCAGGAGACCCTCCAACACTAGCAGGTAGGTCTTGTTAAGTCTCCCCTGGGGTCACTGCTCCTTCCCCTGGGTCCCGATGTCCACACTACTTTGTGTGTGCCCTCCAGGAGTGGAGTCTCTGTTTCCCCCAGTCCTGTCGGAGTCCTACAATCAAATCCCGCTAGCCTTCAAAGTCTGATTCTCTAGGAATTCCTCCTCCCATTCCCAGGTTGGGAAGCCTGATGTAGGGCTCAGAACCTTCACTCTGGTGGGTGGACTTCTGCGGTATAAGTGTTCTCCAGTTTGTGAGTCACCCACCCAGCAGTTATGGGATTTGATTTTACTGTGATTGCGCCCCTCCTACCGTCTCATTGTGGCTTCTCCTTTGTCTTTGGATGTGGGGTATCTTTTTTGGTGAGTTCCAGTGTCTTTCTGTCGATGATTGTCCAGCAGCTAGTTGTGATTCTGGTGTTCTCACAAGAGGGAGTGAGAGCACGTCCTTCTACTCCGCCATCTTGATTCAGGGCCCTATGATCCTTTTAATGTGCTGTTGGATTCTGTTTGCTAGTGTTTTGTTGATGATTTTTGCATCTATGTTCATCAGTGATATTGACCTATAGTTTTCTTTGTGACATCCTTGTCTGGTTTTGATATCAGGGTGATGGTGGCCTCATAGAATGAGTTTGGGAGTGTTCCTCCCTCTGCTATATTTTGGAAGAGTTTGAGAAGGATAGGTGTTAGCTCTTCTCTAAATGTTTGACAGAATTCGCCTGTGAAGCCATCTGGTCCAGGACTTTTGTTTGCTGGAAGATTTTTAATCACAGTTTCAATTTCAGTGCTTCTGATTTGTCTGTTTATATTTTCTATCTCTCTCTGGTTCAGTCTCCAAAGGTTGTGCTTTTCTAAGAATTTGTCCATTTCTTCCAGGTTGTCCATTTTATTGGCATAGAGTTGCTTGTAGTAATCTCTCACGATCCTTTGTATTTCTGCAGTGTCAGTTGTTACTTCTCGTTTTTCATTTCTAATTCTATTGATTTGAGTCTTCTCCCTTTTTTTCTTGATGAGTCTGGCTAATGGTTTATCAATTTTGTTTACCTTCTCAAAGAACCAGCTTTTAGTATTATTGGTCTTTGCTATTGTTTCCTTCATTTCTTTTTCATCTATTTCTGATCTGATCTTTATGATTTCTTTCCTTCTGCCAACTTTGGGGGTTTTCTGTTCTTCTTACTCTAATTGATTTAAGTGTAAGGTTAGATTGTTTATTTGAGATGTTTCTTGTTTCTTGAGGTAGGATTGTATTGCTATAAACTTCCCTCTTAGAACTGCTTTTGCTGCATCCCATAGGTTTTGGGTCATCGTTGTTTCATTGTCATTTGGTTCTAGGTACTTTTTATTTCCACTTTGATTTCTTCAGTGATATCTTGGTTACCTAGTAGTGCATTGTTTACCCTCTTTGTGTTTGTATTTTTTACAATTTTTTCCTGTAACTGATATCTACTCATATAGCATTGAGGTCGGAAAAGATACTTGATACGATTTCAGTTTTATTAAATTTTCCAAGGCTTGATTTGTGACCCAAGATATGACCTATCCTGGAGAATGTTCCATGTGCACTTGAGAAGAAAGTGTATTCTCTTGTTTTTGGATGGAATGTCCTATAAATATCAATTAAATCCATCTTGTTTAATGTATCATTTAAAGCTTGTGTTTCCTTATTTATTTTCATTTTGGATGATATGTCCATTGGTGAAAATGGGGTGTTAAAGTCCCGTACTCTGATTGTGTTACTGTCAATTTCCCCTTTTATGGCTGTTAGCATTTGCCTTATATATTGAGGTGCTCCTATGTTGGGTGCATAAATATTTACAATTGTTATATCTTCTTCTTGGATTGATCCCTTGATTATTATGTAGTGTCCTTCTTTGTCTCTTCTAATAGTCTTTATTTTAAAGTCTATTTTGTCTGATATGAGAATTGCTACGCCAGCTTTCTTTTGATTCCTGTTTTCATGGAATATCTTTTTCCATCCCCTCACTTTCAGTCTGTATGTGTCCCTAGTTCTGAAGTGGGTCTCTTGTAGACAGCATGTATACGTGTCTTGTTTTTATATCCATTCAGTCAGTCTGCGTCTTTTGGTTGGAGCATTTAATCCATTTACATTTAAGATAGTTATTGATATGTATGTTCCTATGACCATTTTCTTAATTGTTTTGGGTTTGTTATTGTAGGTCTTTTCCTTCTCTTGTGTTTGCTTCCTAGTGAAGTTCCTTTAGCATTTGTTGTAAAGCTGGTTTGGTGGTGCTGAATTCTCTTAGCTTTTGCTTGTCTGTAAAGGTTTTAATTTCTCTGTCAAATCTGAATGAGATCCTTGCTGGGTAGAGTGATCTTGGTTGTAGGTTTCTCCCTTTCATCACTTTAAACATGTCCTGCCACTCCCTTCTGGCTTGAAGAGTTTCTGCTGAAAGATCAGCTGTTAACCTTATGGGTATTCCCTTGTATGTTATTTGTTGTTTTGCCCTTGCTGCTTTTTATATTTTTTCTTTGTATTTAAATTTTGATAGTTTGATTAATGTGTGTCTTGGCGTGTTTCTCCTTGGATTTATCCTGTATGGGACTCGCTGCACTTCCTGAACTTGATTGACTATTTTGTTTCCCATATTAGAACAGTTTTCAACTATAATGTCTTCAAATATTTTCTCAGCCCCTTTCTTTTTCTCTTCTTCTTCTGGGATCCCTATAATTCGAATGTTGGTGCGTTTAGTGTTGTCCCAGAGGTCTCTGAGACTGTCCTCAATTCTTTTCATTTTTCATTATCCTGCTCTGTGGTAGTTATTTCCACTATTTTATCTTCCAGGTCACTTATCCCTCCTTCTGCCTCAGTTATTCTGCTATTGATTCCTTCTAGAGAATTTTTAATTTCATTTATTGTGTTGTTCATCATTGTTTGTTTGCTCTTTAGTTCTTCTATGTCCTTGTTAAACGTTTCTTGTATTTTCTCCATTCTGTTTTCAAGATTTTGGATCATCTTTACTATCATTATTCTGAATTCTTTTTCAGGTAGACTGCCTATTTCCTCTTCATTTGTTTGGTCTGGTGGGTTTTTACCTTGCTTCTTCATCTGCTGAGTATTTCTCTGTCCTCTCATTTTAGTTAACTTACTGTGTTTGGGGTCTCCTTTTTGCAGGCTGCAGGTTCGTAGTTCCTGTTGTTTTTGGTGTCTGCCCCCAGTGGCTAAGGTTGGTTCAGTGGGTTGTGTAGGCTTCCTGGTGGAGGGGACTGGTGCCTGTGTTCTGTTGGATGAGGCTGGATCTTGTCTTTCTAGTGGGCAGGACCGTGTCTGGTGGTGTGCTTTGGGGTGTCTATGAGCTTATTATGATTTTAGGCAGCCTCTATGCTAATGAGTGTGGTTGTGTTCCTGTGTTGCTAGTTGTTTGGCATAGGGTGTCCAGCACTGTAGCTTGCTGGTCATTGAGTGGAGCTGGGTCTTAGCGTTGAGATGGAGATCTCTGGGAGAGCTTTCATCGTTTGATATTATGTGGAGCTGGGACGTCTCTGGTGGACCAATGTCCTGAACTCGGCTCTCCCACCTCAGAGGCACAGGCCTGACACCCGGCCGTAGCACCAAGACCCTGTCAGCCACACGGCAGGTTTGTTTTGCCCAATATGCAGCAAGCCAAAATGGTGAGACACCCAGGTTTGCAGCAAAGTGAGGAGACGGGAGAGCAGGTCTCAAATCTGCTCCAAAAAGGCAAGGGGCTTGGGTGTTTATGGGATAAAGAATAAAGAAGCAGGGCTCTCTGAGGCACAGGTTAACAGGAAAGGTGATTAGAAAAAGCTGCCATTGGTTTTGTTTTATGTCAGCATTTTCTTTGTTTATGGGTCTGATAACTTCTCCTATTCTTCTGAGAACATTACTTATAGTTACTTTAAAATATTTTTTCATTTTCCATTATTTATTGTTTCTTCCGATTGTAGTTTTTCTGTTTATTAATTTTGGTTTCCTACATGATAACTGTTATTTAAATATTAATTGGTGTTTCTTGCTTGTGTGCTTATCTTTGTTTTTGAGATTCCTTACTAGCCTCTCTATAGATGTTGTTTTTATAAAGTAAATCCTGCCTCTGATATTGTGGGGAAGAATCATAACATGCTCTAGATGGAGTGTGGCAGTAGTTTATCTTTTAGGTGTAGTAGCTAAGTAGTATTTACACTTATTCTGAGCAAAAGACAGCAGCAGAATTTGTACACAGACTAAAGCATTATATAGGAACTAATCCCCAGAGGCACAGTTATCCAAAATGCTCTGAATACAGCTCTTTGTTTATTATGCTAAAATTCCCAAGGGCTCCTTCTTGATCTTTATATCACTGATGCTGGTCTTGAAGATCTCTAAACCACTCTTGTTAACACTGTGGTCTTCACATATATTTTGGACTGTAGTGTATTCTAGTTTTGTTTTTCTGACTATACTGGGCATGATTCTCAATCTAAACACTCATGTGTGCTGGAACTATCACATTCTTTATTTCCTATATATCAACTACCTACTTCTCTGAACTCTATACCCCCTTGGTAATTATGGTGTGTGTGTGTGTGTGTGTGTGTGTGTGTGTGTGTGAGAGAGAGAGAGAGAGAGAGAGAGGGAGGGAGGGAGGGAGGGAGGGAGGAGGGGCGAGAAGAGTATCATGATTATGATTCTGAGTCCCAGATCTGGTCATAACATCTTATCAGTATCAACACATAAGAGCTTCAAGGGTCACTATATATAATCAGAATCAATATTAGGGTTTCCTAATTTACTTATTTGTAAAACCTATAGCCAGAGGAGCATGTAGGATCAACATAAGAAGGTTGCCCGAGTCACATATATGTAAAGCCTATACCAGAAGGTTGGGAATAACAGAGCTAATTGTGCCCTCAATCAGCATATACCTAAGACAAATATGTTGAGGTTTTCTAAGTATAAGAACCCTGAAGGTGCATAGCTTGATGGTACTTGTTCCCACTGAAGGACTATATGAGGGCCCTCCATTCTTCTAAGGCTTGAATATTGTCTCTGGCTGGATACTTGCTGCTGAAAACTGAGAGCTCTACCAGGCTGCCTGCATTAAATTGGAATCAGATCTCATGCCAGACTGAAAATAATAACACATTATAACGGTAATTATATCCAGCATAAGTCAAATAAATAAAGTATAAATTACAATTACCCTTTTAAAAAATTGTGCTGTTTATTAAAGCTTGTACTTCCTCTATAATAATTCATTTTTCACATTTTTCATATTTTGCTTTTAAAGACCATGTGCACTAACAAACTAACCAAATAATATAAAAGTTATCTTTTTTAAAGTGAAATACTGTAGTTGGTTCATAGTTTTTCAAAGCTCTTCTGATAGGAAAATGATTCTATTACTGTTTAAAATGATTCTGTTATTGGTTAAAGTTGTTAATCAGTTAAACCAGAAAAATGGCCCCGTTCCCCATTTCTTCGTTCTTCTCTTAGGGTACTTTTCTATTACACTGCACTCTGATGATTGATATCCTTATCTCCCCCTGTCCTACCAGGCTATGAGCTCCTTTAGGAGATGGGTCCACTCTCACTGTTTTTGTATCCTTAGGGCCTAGCTCACTGCCTGAAGCATTATAGCCATTCATTACGTACCCGGTGAATAATTGAATGAATTAATGATTAATTGCCAGCTCTATGTCAGTCAGTGAAAACTTACAAATTTATCAGTTATTTTTTTTTTCAGGAATAGCAACATTGATACTTCCTGATTCATAAGAACTCTTCCAGTCATACAAAAGTCATAGCAACATAAAGGTAGGTAATTTTTTGCAGAAAACAGTCAGTTGAGATAGACACAAGACTGCCTAAATGCCTTAAAATTACAACTAGGAAATATTAGTCCTCTACATATCTAAAAGTAGAAGTTCCCTTTCTTTCCTCCTTTTTCAAAATGCATACCTCATCTCATGCAAAGTGTTAAGCTGTTAAAGTTTCTAAATGAACAAGCTGAGAGAGAGCTCATAGTACAGGTATGATAAGAAACACTGCATCCCACTGGTATTCTAATTTTAGCCTGTGGTGATTTCGTTTGGGGCTAGACTGCCTGGTTCTTTTTAATGTGATCGGTGACAAGCTGTGGTCCATGCCCTAAATGTGTTTACAATCTAGTCAATTGGGTAGAATTCCTTTATTCAGTATTTAGTGAGTACCTGCTGCGTGCTAGGCTCTGTTCTAGGGCCTAGGGATATAGTAGTGAACAGAAATAGCCAAAAAGTCTCTGCCTCACAGAGCTCCCATACCTGGCTACATCTCATGCCTTGCCTCCTTCACTTAACTCACATTAAATTTTTTTCCACCTTTCTAGCCAGCCTACTTACAAGTAGGGCCCTGAATATTAATTCCTTTGGTGAATAAGAATTAGTAATAGAGTTTCCCTTTTGAGACAAGACCCCCTTTTCCCTTGATGATAAGAACATAAAATTGGATAAGTTGTCAACCAAATACTGAGTATTTGTTTTAGGAACCTTTTCTTTCTCCACTATACCTTCTCTCCTAAGAAGTAAGGCCCATCTGTAATCCACACAGATGGTGAACTCTGTCATTGCTGTGGTGTGATGGACTGACAACTGTAACCTTGGAATCATTTCATTGAGAGTGGTGACATGGAGCTTCTGATTGTTCTTGTGGCTGCTCTCCTAACTTCAGGGGAATGAGTATAAATGAAGATGAGGAAGGAATACATCTACACTATCCCTTCCAGTCCAACATACTAAATTAGAGCTAAAATATTGGAATATGTGGAAAATGTAGTACAGGTACTGCAAGTTGGTTAGCATGTCAGGTAAAACACACAAACACACATACACAAAGCTATCTTTTATGGTCAAAGTGGGACTATGACCCTGTTGTCACTAATTATAAAGAACTGAGGATTTTTCTTATTTCCAATATTTTATTACTAAACTGTTCAAACATACAGAAAAGGTGAGGGCTTCCCTGGTGGTGCAGTGGTTGAGAGTCCGCCTGCCGATGCAGGGGACATGGGTTCATGCCCCGGTCCAGGAAGATCCCACGTGCCGCGGAGCGCCTGGGCCCGTGAGCCATGGCGGCTGAGCCTGCACGTCCGGAGCCTGTGCTCCGCAACGGGAGAGGCCACAACAGTGAGAGGCCCGCGTACCGCAAAAAAAAAAAAAAAAAAAAAAAAAAAAAAAAGTAAAGGTGAAAGAATTTTACAGTGAACACCCATATTCTCACCATCTATATTCTATAATTAACATTTTATTTAACTTGCTTTATCACACATTCCTCTATCTATCCATCCATCAATCCAGAACTGAGGATTTAAAGTACTTTTCCCAGGTTTACTCAAGGAATCAGGTATACAAATAGACCTCCTGATTGCTAGACCCTTGCCCTATGCTTTGCCTTGAATTTAATCTCTTTCATTTGTCAAATTGAATTTAGTTTTCAAATACTGATAGCTTTGTAAAGACTAATCTTTTCTATTAAGCTCTTGCCTAATTAAAGGGGATTAACTTGGGTAGAAGACTTCTGATGATTTATTTATTTAAACATTCTTGTAATTGCTAGTATGTGTTCAGAAACTCAGATAAAACATGAATTTCATTCATCTTAATAATAAGATATGCTTATAATAATAATTCTATTAAACGTCATTTCTAATCCCCGAATTCGCTTGATTTAAGCCAGGGAGATTCTATTGTTGCCAGCATCTTTTTGTGGACTGTACATGGTAAATTAATTATAAGATTTAAAGCATGATTATCTCTATTCATATTTGACCTGATCTTTGTCCTTTTCACCCTTTCAATTTTCTTTTGTACAGTCAGTTCTTATTCACCTCAGTGATATCATTGAGTGTGAGGCATAACAGAAAGGATTAAACATGGAAAACTTTTTAAAAGATTATCAACTTCACATCCTAAAACATACTTTTTATTTTTAACACATGA
The DNA here is from genome assembly GCF_011762595.2 of Tursiops truncatus. Lineage (NCBI taxonomy): Eukaryota > Metazoa > Chordata > Mammalia > Artiodactyla > Delphinidae > Tursiops > Tursiops truncatus. The sequence goes on from NC_047055.1 coordinate 34,629,733, forward strand.
AATTTAAAATTTATGTGTAAAAGTAGTCAAGGAAATTGTGTGGGCTTAGAGCCTCTCTTGCTCCCTTAAATAATTAGCATGGCTTAAAAAAAGCAAAATAAATGAGCAAATGGATGAGTCAAAGACTTTTCCCAGGAGAATTTAAACCTTTAATTGTGGAGTATTTTGTTTTGTTCCCTGTTGTAATGAAACCATAATATCTCTGTAGTAGAGCTAAGTGTTCAGTTGCATCTGAAAAATAATAAAAAGCCATCGCAGGGCTTCCCTGGTGGCGCAGTAGTTGAGAGTCCGCCTGCAGATGCAGGGGACACGGGTTCGTGCCCCGCTCCGGGAAGATCCCACATGCTGCGGAGCGGCTGCGCGCGTGAGCCATGGCCGCTGAGCCTGCGCGTCCGGAGCTGTGCTCCACAACGGGAGAGGCCACAACAGTGAGAGGCCCGCGTACCACAAAACAAACAAACAAACAAACAAATAATAATAATAAATAAATAAAAATAAAAAGCCATCTCAGTAAAAGTGTCTCAGAACTTCCCAAGTGTCTCAGAACTTCTTGAGAGCAAGAACTGCATCTTGCTCACTATTGTATACCCGGCACCTAGCACATACAGGATATAGTGGGTACTTAGTAAATATTGTTTGAATATTTTTAAATAAACAGAAAAATTCGATTCCTTCATATTCGTGTTTTTGCATGTGGTGCAAATTCAGCCACAATGACTCTGTAGCTCTAGATAAAGAGTCTGGAAACTATGGCCCTGTGTTAAATCTGGCCCAGCACTTGTTTCTGTAAATAAAGTTTTATTGTAACACAGGAGTTGACTTTAAAAAAATGCACAATGTGAGAGTTGCGAGTTAAGTTTCATTTGGGGCAAAATGAGGACTGCAGCCCTGAAGACAGCATTTCAGATATCTCTGAGAAACTGCTCCAAAGAGGTAGGGGGGAAGGTCAATATATATGTGATTTTGGTGAAGGAGGAATACATGCAATCAAGCACATATTTTGCAGAAGGACTTGTGAGGGTTGCTGCTAGTCACGAGGAGCAGACATCACCATGAAAGAATTTAGTACTTTTCTAGATATGAGGAGATGCAAGAATTGGGCTCATAAAATCAGCTCCTGAAAATATCTATCTGAAGACCTGTTCTGCCTTATTTTCTCAGAGCACCAAGTGCCTCATACCTGAGCTCCACCCTGAATTGCTTTCAGGGGTTGTTGAAGGTCAGCAGCTGCAGCAGCACCTGATTTAATCCTTGTAGCGGTAGATGGCAAGTGTCAATTTGTAGTTGACACAGGCATGCTCACTTTTCTACATGTTACCTATGGCTGCTTTCATACTACAACAGCAGAGTTTGTTGTGAAAGAGACTATATGGCCTGTGAATCCTAAGATACTTACTGTCTGTCCCTTTACAGAAAGTGTTTTCCAAATCTGCTCTAGGGGGTATGTTTAGGCAAAACTAAAGGGAGGCATTAGGGAAATGCAAATCAAAACTACACTGAGTTACCACTTCACATCTTCCAGTATGCCTATAATTTTTTTTAATGAAAATAATAAGTTTTGGCAAGAATGTGGAGCAGTTGGAGCCCTAGTACATTGCTGGTCAGAATGTAAAGTGGCACAAGTGCTATGGAAAACAGTTTGGTCATGGTGCCTCTAACAGCCACACATAAAATTACCATGTAACTCAGCAATTTCACGCCTAGATATATACCCAAAGGAATTGAAAGCAGGGACTCAAACAGGTATTTGTATGCCAATGTTCATTGCAGCATTATTTACAATAGCCAAAAGGTTTAAACAACCCAAGCGTCCATCAACAGATGAATGAATAAACAAAATATGGTATATCCATACAGTGGAGCATTATTCGGTCATAAAAAGAAACAAAGTTCTGATATGCGCTACAACATGGATGAACCTTGGAAACATTATGCTAAGTGAAAGAAGTCAGACATGAAAGGACAAACGTTGGACTTCCCTGGCGGTTCAGTGGATAAGACTTCGCCTTCCAATGCAGGGGTTGTGGGTTTGATCCCTGGTCAGGGAGCTAAGATCCTACATGCCTCGTGGCCAAAAATACCAAAACATGAAACAGAAACAACATTGTAACAAATCCAATAAAGACATTTTAAAAATGGTCCACATCAAAAGAGTCTTAGAAAAAAAAGAAAGAAAGGACAAATGTTGTATGCTTCCACTTATATGAAATATCTAGATTAGGCAAATTCATAGAAACAAAGTAGATTAAAGGTAATAGTGACTGGAGGAAGGAGGAATGGGAAGTTATTGCTTAATGGTTATAGAGTTTCTTTTGGGGGTGTTTAAAAAGTTTGGGAAATAGTGGTGGTTGGATAACATGTGAATGTAATTAATGACATTAAATTGTACAATTAAAATAGTTAAAATGGCAAATTTTATTATATATATATATTTTTACCAAGATTTAAAAAAACTTAGTGTAATATACCAATAAACATTTAATTGTATGTTTTAAATGAGTGAATTGTATGATATGTGAATTATATCTCAATAAGGCTGTTAAGAAAAAAAACTAAAGCATGGGGGAATAATGAGCGTTTGAGCTCTTAGAAACTCAGGTAAATCTCAGATTACTCAAATCACGTGGTTTACAATATTACGTCAATTCAATATTTACAGTAAGAAACTAGAGGAGGGAGATGCAGTATGTTAATACACTTAGGATAGGATGCCAGCAGGCTAAACCACACCTGGGTTATGCAACCTTCATGTGTCCTGTTTCTATTGTCCACATTAACCTTTCCCCACTGATGGTGTGGTTAGGAGGACCAGAGATGAAGTTTGAGCAAAGGGGCTTTGTGGATGAAAGAAGCCTGAAGCCAGTTATACACACATACTTTACTGGAGTGTTGTAGGGACCAGTGTGCCTGTCCACAGCCGAAGCTTGCAATCGCCAACTGAGCAGCTAGGGATTTTTATTTTTCGTTTCCTGGCCAGAGGATACATGGGCCCAGAATATGTGACACTCATGGGTGGCTGATTTAGGTCCTCATGAATACTGAGTGCCTCATATATTTACTGTACCATGAATATTTGGTGCCTCGGGGGTCTGATGTGTATTTGGTGTATCGTGAATATTAGGTGCCTCCTGTGCCTCATGAATATTTAGTGCCTACGTGGTTCTTCGATCCCTTCTGATTTATGTTCTGCACACATATATCTAGTTTATGTCTAAATGTTTATGTCTAAAATCTCTCATGGGTTACTAATGTATTTGTCTCTGCTTAACATACATATGAATTTCATCTCTCCCACTTATTTTCTTGTTTCCTATGGCAAAGTTAAATATTCTCAGTCAATACAGCAAATGCATATTACAGTTAATGTGCAACATCTCCATTTTACAAATGAGGAAATTGCAGAGAGGAGCTAAGCAACTTGTAGGACTTGCCAAGGTCACAGGTGGAATCAGGATTCAAATTCTGGCAGCTTGACTCCAGAGTTCATGCTTTTAACTTCTATGCTCTACTGCCTCTGAGGATCAGCGTGAGGAAAGGGACTATAAGAGTATAAGGTGGGTATCATAAGAGAAGTTCTAAGTGCTACAGAAGCTCATTGGGGCTTTATAGGAAGACTTTATGGAAGTATCATCTGAGATAACCTAGGAAGAGTAAAAGGGTAATTACAAGCAGAAATCAGAGCAGAAGTGTTAGGTTATTTATCATTTAAAACACTTCAGCATAGAAAATGTGACACTGTGCATCTGTGTTAGTTGGAGTTGCAACCCAGCTTTGACTAGTATTCTACTTGTCAAACCCAAGTTTGTGTGGCTGATGCACAGTGAAGCCAAACCAAAATGTCGGAGTTTGGAGCAGACAAAGGTTAACTGCAAGGGCCATGCGAGGGGAACGGGCAGCTCGTGCTCAAAAGATTCCAACTCCCTGATGGTTTTCAGGGAAGAGTTTTTATAGGCAAAATTTGGCGGGGAGGATGTGACCTTCCTCTAATTGGTTGGTGGTGGGGTAACAGGGTGGTGTTCCAAGAATCTCAATCATCAGCCTTCTAGTTCCAACCAGTCTGTGATCCTGGTGCTTGTGCTCAGCCTGAAGTTACCATCTTCCACCTGGGGGTGGGGGGGGGGGTAGTTCCTGTAGAAGAACTCAGAGATGTGTACCAGATTGTTATGTATATTCCTTGAGGAGGAACCAGGATCCCCGCTCCATTGCTGCACTATTGTTTCTTGACTGTCTTTCCTTTGTTTCTGCATTCCCTTGCTCCTCTATTTACTAACTGTTTGAATCTGCCCTTTGGAACTCAGGGAAGGTCTAGAAGGCTGAAAGCATTTTTCCTACAAACGAGAAATGGAGGATGTGGAAAGACTTTTGTACCCTGGAGGGCTCCACAGGGTCCTGCTTGGTTTCATACTTAGGAGTTCACATTCCAGAGAGCCAACTGTTATTTAAGTTAGAAGGCATCTACCCATAAAGTGGCTACTACAAGTGTTTTATTTATAGCTACACTATCTATAGCAATATCATGTGCTTTATTAGTTCACATTAGGAACATTGGAAGCCAGTTTTTATTGGTGAAATTTCTGGCTTGTTAATTAGCATGATGAACATTAGAAATGAGTTCTCATTGTTGAGATTGAAGGTATTCAAAATATGTGATTGGCTAAAATATTTTGAATACACACCTTATTCTTATATGAGTAGGGCAAAAAAAATCTAGAGAAACCTGTCTTTACCAGGAATACCAGGACTCGAAACTAAATGGGGTCCAGTGTCCAGCCTTTGGTTTGGATAATTTCTAGTTACCTAATGCAAACTATAGGCTAACAGAATTCTGCCTCTGGAATGTGACATGGATTCCAAAATCCCTTACAGTAACCTCATAGGGCCCCAGGGTTCCATAGTCTGCAGGTTGAAAATCACTGTTGTATATATGGGGAGAAGGCAGGTTTTACATCACTGGAGCTTCATTTTAGGAAGATTAATCTGACTTTGGAATGTGGGATGAATTGAATAGTGGAAAGAATACTCCAGAGGAAAAGTAGTAAAAGCGTGGTATTTGTGAGAATGGAGTAGAGAGGTTGGATTGGAGAGGAAGCATATGCGTGGCTCAACAACTAAATAAATGTAGGGAGTAAAGGGAGGAGGAATGGTATTTATAACAATCATGTATTTAGAGCTTATTATGTGCCAGGCATATTCTGAGTAGTTTGTATATATTAAATCATTTATTCCTCACAGAAACCTTACGAGTTAGATATTCTACAGGTGAAGAAAGTGAAGTACCGAGAGTATAAGCACCCTGCCGAAGGTCAGAGAGTTGAGATTTAAACCCAGGCAACCTGGCCACAAAATCCTAACTGTTCAACCATGTTGCTTCAAAGAATTAAATATAAGCCCAAAGTTTTGAGCCCGTATGATTAAGAGAAAACGTATATGTACATGTGTATTGGTCAGACATTCTACTTTGTTTCTCTATTCTTTCAGTTTTATTGAGATATAATTGACCTACAGCACTGTGTAAGTTTAAGGTATACATCACAATGACTTGACATACATGTATTGTTAAATGATTACCATGATGTTTAGTTAACATCCATCACCTCATACAGTTACAGAAATTTTTTTCCCTTTTGATGAGAACAGTTAAGGCTTACTCTCTTAACTTTCAAATGTACCACACAGCAGTGTTAACTATAGTCATCATGTTGTACATTACATTCCCATTACTTGTTTATCTTATAATTGGAAGTTTGTACCTTTTGACCACCTTCATCCAAATACCCCACCCCTACCTCTGGTAACCACAAATCTGATGTCTTGTATGAGTTTTTTTGTTGTTGTTGTTGTTTTAGATTCCACATATAAGTGAGATCATGCAGTATTTGTCTTTATCTGACTTATTTCACTTAGCATAATTAATGCCCTTAAGGTCCATCCATGTTGTCATGAATGGCAAAATTTCCTTCTTTTTAGTGACTGGGTTGTTTTCCATTGTGTGTGTGTGTGTGTGTGTATATATATATATATATATATATATATATATATATATACACACACACACACACACACACACACCACACTTTCTTTATCAGTTCAGGTCAGACATTCTGGTATAGTATAACTAAAAACTCTGGAATTCAAAAGTGCCAAGAGTGGGCAATACTTTTAAGTTTCTGTTAATTCATACAAAGCATACCTTAAATGAACCATTCTAGGGCAAGCTGTGACAACACTCAGGGAATGATAGAATGTTGAAGGAAACCACAATCTACCACTCCAAAATATGTCTCTTTGACATAATTATTTTGAGCTTAAGGCAATTAAGAAGCAGCAAACTCTAAAAAAGCTCCCCCTTTTCTGCCTAAAGGCAGGAAATAAATTCTCCTTTTACTGAAGACAGACTCTAATCCGCCCAGAGATGGCACCAGAGAAACCTGTCTAAACAAACCATGTTAAACTAACCCTTATCTTCCTAGTTACTGCTTCACCATTAACTACCCTCTGCCAAACCCCTTTGTCTTGTCAATTCTTCACAAATTTATTGTTTTGTCTAAAAGGTATAAAGCCTTCCTGCTCTAATCATTTCTTCAGGTCTTCATTCTCTTTATTAAATGTAAAAATTTAGTAAAACTTGTATACTTTTCTCCTGTTAATTTGTCTTTGTCAGTTTAATTTTCAGACCCAACCAGAGACCCTAAGAGAGTTGAGGAAAACTTTTTCTTCCCCTGCAATGTCATCACATGAGAAAGCCACTCAGCTAAGAAATGAAGGAAAACATAGCCCTGATGTTCCTATAGCCTCATTGGCCCCCTTTTACGTATTTTATCACAATGTATCTTAATTGTGTTGGCTTTTTCTCTGATTTATCCTCTTTCCCCTCAACTAGACTGTGAGTTTCTTGAGGGCCAGGATCTTGTCTTACTCATTGCTTACCTCACAGCACACATACATCTCATGATGCTCAGGGGTGCTCAAATATTTTTTGAACTGAAAAGCACTTGAATGAAAAGAAATTATCTAAACTAATACATCAAGGCCTATTTCTCCTAGGCTAAACTTCTGCTACTATTTGAAAGGGCTTATTTACCATATACTCATATGATAATGATGGCACTAAAATTAGGAATATTATCTTTGTGACCCTGATAATTTTCTAACTATAGTGATAGATTGATAAAACAAAAGAGGAGTTTAATTCTTGTCAAATCAGTGCTTTCTCCCTATGTACAGATATTTAAATAATTAGGTCAACCATAGTTGCATAACTCCAGGAAGCAGCCTTCAAATGGACCAAGATTTGGCAATTTTTTTTTTGGTAAACATTTTTGGCTTTTCTGATAGGGTCTGTATTGCAACTAATCAACTCTGCCATTGTAGTGGGGAGAGCAGCCACATGTAGTATGTAAATGAATAAGCATGGCAGTGTTCCAGTAAAACTTGATTTACAAAAACAGGCTGCAGTTTAGATTTGGGCCTTGGCTATCGTTTTCCAAATCCTGACACAGAATGCAGTGTGAACGGTACCTCTTGGAGTTGTGCTATGTGGTAGCCATGTAGAAAATTCATATAGACTAAATAAACTCAGGAACTTTTCCTCTTTCTAGAAAAAACCTGAGAGACTATCTACTTACTACTCATTTTACAGATGGGGAAACTTAGACTCTGAGAAGTTCAGAAAGAGAGATATGCTTAAAGTAATTTAGCTTGCTTGTGTCAAAGCTAGCTATGAAACCCAGATATGCTGACTCCTAGTCCAATGCTCTTTCCATTATATCAGTTCCTCAAGGATGAATATTAAATTATTTCTCATATAGGTATAGTTTAAAATATACCTTATTATATTCTAATTCTTTGCAAATTGATATGTCTATGTTATAGACAAATAGTTGCTCATATCACAAATTACTATAAAACACTAAAGTAAAAATATATATAGTTGGGAGGAATCCCTTATCCTGATGTTAAGCCTTACAATATATTGGCAATAATCAAGATAGTATGGTACTGGCGAGGGATAGACACATAGATCAATAGAACAGAATAGAAACCCAGAAATAGATCCACACAAGTATACCCAATAAATCTTTGACAAAAGAGCAAAATCAATTCAATGGAGAAATGATAGCCTTTTTAGCAAACGGTGCTGAAGCAATTGGGCATCTAAAGGCAAAAAAACTTATCCTTCACCTAAATTTCATATCATATACAAAAATTAAGCCAAAATGGATTAAGATTTAAATATAAAACTATAAAACTTTTTTTGGGGGGGTGCTGCCTTGGGTCTTCATTGCTGAGCACGGGCTTTCTCTAGTTGCGGTGAGTGGGGGCTACTCTTCCTTGTGTTACGCAGGCTTCTCATTGAGGTGGCTTCTCTTGTTGCGGAGCACGGGCTCTAGGCACGCAGGCTTCAGTAGTTGCAGCACGCGGGCTCAGTAGTTGTGGCTCACAGGCTTAGTTGTTTCACAGCATGTGGTATATTCCCGGACCAGGGATTGAACCTGTGTCCCCTGCATTGGCAGGCGGATTCTTAACCACTGCACCACCAGGGAAGTCCCTATAAAACTTTTAAAAATTACATGGTAGAAAATCTTTGGGAACTAGCACTAGAGAGTCCTTAGACTTGACACCAAAAGCATGATCCATAAAAGGAAAAAAACTGACATACTGGCTCATCAAAATTAAAATCTTTTGATCCGTGAAAGACTGTTAAAAGCAATGAAAAGAAAAACGACAGAGTGGAAGAAAATACTTGCAAACCACATATCTGACAAAGCACTAGTGTCTAGAATATATAAAGAACTTTCAAAACTCAACCGTTAAAAAATGGGCAAAATACATGAAGAGACATTTCACAGAAGAAGATATACATATGGCAAGATATACATATGGCAAGAAGATATACATATGGCAAGCACATGAAAAGATGTTTAACGTTAGCCATCAGAGAAATGCAAATTAGAACTGCAGTGAGACATCACTACATGCCTATCAGAATGGCTAAATGAAAAAAATATTGATAACACCAAATGCTGGTGAGGATGCAGAGAAATTGGACCTTATGCCCGTGGGAAGGTAACATGGTACAGCCAGTATGGAAAAGAGTTTGGCAGTTTCTTACAAAGCTAAGCATATAATGTACAACCTGGTCATTTACCCCAGAGAAATAAAGACTTATGTTCATATAAAAACCTTTACATTAATGCTCATAACAGTTTTATTCATAATAGCCAAGAACCCAAAACAGCCTAGATGTCCTTCAAAGGGTGAATAAACAAACTGTGGTATATACATACCATGGAATACTACTCAGCAATAAATAAAGAATGGACAATCAAAGCACACAATAATTTGAATGAACCTCAGGAAATTATGCTTAGTGGAAAAATTCAGTAACAAAAAGATAGCGCCTGATTCCATTTATGTAACATTCATGAAATAGCATAATTACAGAGGTAGAGAACTCATGGTTGGTTGCCAGGTGTTAGGGATAGGGAGGAGGGGGACAGGTGTGCCTATAAAGGGGTAAATAAGAGAGTCTTGTGGTGATGATGCAGTTTAATATCTTGATTATTATGGGGGTTACACAAGGCCACACATGTGCTAATATTCCATAGAGACACCCCCCATACAGAAACTACTTCATGTACAACCACTGAAATTTGAATAAACTCTGTGGATTGTGCCTAAGTTAGTTTCTTGGTTTTGATCATGTATTACAGTGGTATAAGATGTTAACATTGGAGTAGGCTGAGGAAAGTGCATATGGGACTTCCCTGTACATTTCTTTTGTAACCTCCTGTGAATCTGTCATTATTTCAAGATAAAAAGTATGTATATTAAAATATAAAATATAGTTTATTCAAAATTATATGTATATATGAGAGAGAGAGAAGTGAATCCTCTTCAATTTAACAATTATCTATTGCATTCCTTCCATGGCCAACATTCTAGTTAGTGAAAAGTTGAATAAATACATTTTCAAAGGCCATCCATTCCATTAAAGGGAGTCTTCTTGAGAAATTCCAATCAAAATGCCCATGGGCTTCCCTGGTAGCGTAGTGGTTGGGGGTCCGCCTGCGGATGCAGGGGACACGGGGTTTGTGCCCCGGTCCGGGGGGATCCCACATGCCCCAGAGCGGCTGGGCCCGTGAGCCATGGCCGCTGGGCCTGCGCGTCCGGAGCCTGTGCTCCGTGACGGGAGAGGCTGCGGCAGTGGGGGGCCAGCGTGCCGCAAAAATAAATAAATAAAAATGCCCTTAATCTTTCAAAGTGAAACTTATCCGTCAGTAACATAAAGTAATTAAAATCTGTTTGCTTCCTTTGAAATTGATTAATTACAAGGACTACATAATTTATTCTTCCTTTTACTACTCTTCTAAAGTATTTTTGCTAAAACCACCAAAGATGTACTAATATGCCAAATGCAAGGCCTAGTTGACCTCTCTGCAACATTTGTCCTTGTTAACCAGTTTTTCCTTTTTTCTTTTTTAAAGTTTAGGCAACATTGGTTTATCCTTGAGGGTATTATGCTAAGTTAAATAAGTCAGACGGAGAAAGACAAATACCATGTGATTTCACTCATATGTGGAACATTAAAAAAAATTCTTCTTTTTGAAAGTGCTCTACTTCTTTAACTTTCGTGACATCACTTTTTTTTCCTAGTTCTCCTCCTGTCTCTCTAGCCATTTTTATTTAGCTTTTTCTCTTATTTACAGCTTCAGTAATAAACTCCACGCCAGTGGTTCTCACATCTCTTTTTCTAATACCAACTTCTTCCTTGAATTTCAGACCCATATTATCAACTACTCATTAATTGTTCCACTTGACTGTCCTCCAGGAACCTCCCATTTAACTTAACTGCCCCCCATTCTTCCTCCATACATATGCTCTGCACATAGTAGTTGCTCAATAAATATCTGAATTAAAATGGAAATATTCTTGATATTTTGAATGATACATAATTCTACCATTCTTGAAAATTAGAAACCTCAGTGCAATTCTTGGCTTTTCTCCATTACGCTTAAATGTAGTTAATCACAAAATGCTTTTGATTTTACCTTAATGTTTTTTAAATTCAGGCTCTCCCTATTCTTATAGCAACTACTTTAAGTCAGAGGCCTCATCATCTCTCACCTGAACTCTTGACATAGGCTCCAAACTGGTCCTCACAGGTTTGTGTCTACGAGTGAATGAGTAGAGATGTGTATGTGAGGGAGAGAGATGTGTGAAAAGCTAACTACAGTCCCCAACTGTACAGCTTAAGTTACCAGAAAAAAACTTTAGAAGACCAATTCTTGGTTGCAGAACCAAAGACCCTGTGAGAAATGTCAAGCTAAGGGAAATGAGCTTGTAAATGATTCTATGCAAGTTCTTATTTTAAATGCTGGCTCCCCAAATATCACCAAAATATCTTGAGACAAAGCTGTGCTTATTCTCACCACAGTAAGGGGGAGTGCCACCTCAACAGAGACTTAGTATCATCTATAAGTAGAGAGGGTGAACTCGGGATATTTATGAGATTTTAAAGTCTGGTTTAAGGTGGGCCTTTCAATTGGGGAAGGGGCTTGATTATGACTGGGTAAAGATCATAATACAATAGTTTAAGACTTGTGGATCCAGCAGTCCGCAAATGGACTTTCAGAACTCTCCTGATGATTCTTTCGAGAAGTTCCTGGAATGTACAATAAGTTTATTTGCAACATTTATCTTTCTGGGAAAGAATTTCCTAGAATAGTAAAATTATGCTGATAAACACAATGGAAAAGTAAAGTCACATTAATATAGGCAGAAAGCTGTGTAGGTGTAGATGGTCTCAGTTTTCATATAAAGAAGACAATGAAAAGAAAATAGGAAAGGGATTAAAAGAATTTGTACATTAAATTAATAATAGTGAATATTGAACAATTAATTTCCATTTATTTTCATATCTTTGTTGTAATCTGACTTAAACCAATTTGGCTTTCAGAAGTGTTAGGTTTGAATGACTCTTAAATTGAAGACTATAGGTCTTCAAATGCACAACTTTGCTACTGCGTGACATGTTACAATGAATGGAGGTCTTAAACTGAATTAACCGACGCATACATTTATTAGTAAACAGGGGCAAGAAAGTCTTACACCCTGTTACAATAATCTTAGAAAGATCACTGCTCTATCTTTTTGAGGACTTTAACAAGCATCTTGCATGGAAGTTTCACTCTAAAGCAAATGTTCTGACAGACTGCTTAGCTGATCGATTTGGGTCATGGAACAAAATTCTTTCTTATTGGAGTATGTATGTGTGTGGTAGGTGGGTAGGTAGGGTACAGAAAGGAAAGCAGTTCCAGATGTGAGCAATGAAAGACAAAATGCACCAGACAATTGAAGAGATTATTTCATTCAGGCTATTGCAATAGCGAGACTGTTCATTAATGAGGAACACCTCAAAGAAAAGGAAGGGAGCTTGAGGTTTTATAGAGGCAGGTAAACAAGGGAGTTATCCACGAGGCATATGGGAGTCATAAAGAAGGATGAAGATGGGTCTTATCTGGGAAGATATGAGAACAGAGTTCTCCTTTGAAGTTAGCCAGAATATAAAGGAGTGGGAGGAACTCAACTATTGCTAATGATGGGTTTCAGAACACATTACCCCCAAAATATGATGCCCTGGCATATTGAAAATTTTGAGCTGAAGGAATTTAAGAAACGGTTGGTGCAGGGAGGACTCTCTGAACTTTCCCTGAAGCAGATCATAAGGTCCTCATGTAAGAGGTGCCCACCCAGTACCCAAAGGAAAAGATTATCTCTGAAGACGGAGGGAATTTGACTGAACAAGACTTGCTAAGTTTCCCTGTTTACTATCTTTAGCTCATACCCTGTTGTTCTATCACATTTTTGTGACTTTCCACTCTTCATCAAACCTAGCGTAAAAATACTCAGGTGTAACTGTTTCTCTTGGGTCTTCATTTCCTTATGAAGCCTCCTGTGTCACATAAAACCTATATTAAATAAATGTGTATGCTTTTCTCTTGTTAATCTGTCTCTTGTTACAGAGACTCAGCCAAGAACCTAGAAGGGTTGAGGGAAAAAGATATTTTTCCTCCCTTTACTGCCTTCCAGGAGCACAGGGCTCAGATAAAATTCAGCATTGTCATAGGTACTCCTTAGAAGGTATTAGGCTGCTGGGCTCATCTGGTTCTTACACCCCTTTTTGTGCAAAGGTGGAGCTGCCTATAGAGTATTTCTAGTCAATACATACTTTTTGAACATCACCGATTAGAACCAGTTGTTTTGAGAAGAATATTTTAGATAGGATGACCAGGGAAGTCCTCTCTGAGGAAGTAATTTTGGAACAGAGACCTGAATTCATTAAGTGAGCAAACCATGCAAAGCAGAAGGGTGTTCCAGGCAGAAGGAACTGAAAGTGCCAAGACCTTGAGGCACAGATGAGCATGTAGAGATAAATGAGACCACCCAAATGAGAACAAGCAAAGGGCTACTTATTCATAGCTTGTTACGGCAAGGGAGTCAGCCACCATTGCTTGCATTTGGCAAAGACTCACAGTCAGGCGAGTAGGGAAGCTTCATCGTGGAAAAGAGGGATAGCTTCAGGTATGCCTTGATTGGAGGCTGTTGGCATGCGGAAACTGTAGGCAGGCTAATGAGAAGCAGGGCATCCTATGTGATTGATACATATTTGGCTTTCTCTGGTTGGTACTAAGTTGGAAGCTGGGACAAAAATTAGGGAAGCTGTCAGTTATTAATCAATTCCTGGATGTTTTGGGCTGATTGTTACAGGGAGTATTGTTTGGCTTCCTGGATTGGTTACTAGAGATAGTAGTCTGACTTATAGAAAGTAAGTTGATTTCTTGAGTTGGTTTCTGCAGATTGTGGGTAAGAGTTCTATTTTTTATATATGGTCTGGCCATTGTCTGTTTGCATATTCAGTCTCTCAAGCATGACATGTTTGAAAAACACCAGGAAGAGTAGTGTGGCTGGAGTGGAGAGAAGGAGCAGAAAGTGTTGGGAGATGAGCTTAGACAGATTGGTGGGGGATAGGTGTGGTAGGGCCTTGAAATCCATGGTGATAGGAACCCTTTGGAGTATTCTCAACAGGGGAGTGAAGTGAGCTGATTTATAGTTTTAAAAGGTTGCTTTGGCTGTCATATGGATTCTGGAGTCACTAGAGAGACAAGAGTAGAAGCAGAGAAGCCACCAAGGAGGCTGTTGCCATAGTTAAGGCGATATTTTGAGTCAAAGGCGCTTGAAAAAACAGCAGATGCAAGAAGGACACTCTGACTTTTTTTCCTTTCTTTTAAACACAAGAGATGAAATTTCCACGTAAGAGATGTTGTAGGGGAGCAAATTTTGCCACCCCAAAATGTCTCTTTGGCATGAAGATTAATTTAGGTGATTATTTTTAAGAAACAGAAGACTCAAGAAATTTTTCTCATTACCGTCCCCTTAACTACCTAAAAGAATTTAAAGGGCCTGGAATAGTGCTATCACCAGAGATGTCTGCAAAGAGTATGGGTTAGGTGTGGTGGGAGAAATTTGTTAGGGTACAGAGACCAGCATTCACTCAGTGTCCATAGTCTCTGCATGGCCCAGTAAACATTTATTTACCAAACATTTGCTTTTCCATCTCTATGTGACTTGCCTTCCTCCCCTTTCAGGTTCCAAACCACTAGCCCCCAACGTCCTCTCTTGTCTTTAGCTGAAGATGGTATTTAAGGTGAGGGTTTCAGCCATTTTGGCAAGTTACTCAGTCTTTCTGGGTCTCTCTCATGTATACATGTTATTAAATTTTGTTGATTTTCTCCTGTTAATCTTTTTCATGTTAATTTAATTCTTAGACCAGCCAGAAGAGCCCTGGAAGGGGAGAGGAAATTTTCTTCCTCCCTGACAATGTGCTCCCTATACCAGAAGGGAAGAGACATTCTATCTCCAAGGACAGGAAGTTGAGGCTGAGAGAAATCTACAAACTTCGTTAAACTAACATTTACCTTCCTATTCACTTCCCCACCCTATTAAATACCCTAGCTAAAGCCCCTTTGCCTTGTCGCATTTTCACAATTTACTACTCTTTGTCCAATTCAGTACATAAGTGTTCAACTCTAACTGCTTTTCTGAGCCTTCAATTTTCTCATGAAGACTCCCATGTACATGTAAAGAAAAAAACAGTTAAAACTTGTATACTTTTCTTCTGTTAATCTGTTTTATGTCAGTTTAATTCTTAGGCCCAGCTGGAGACTCTAAGAGATAGAAGACAAGTTTTTCCTCCCCTATAGATGACAGTGGTCTGAACCAGGATAGTAGCTGTGGAGGTGGTAAGAAGTGGTGGATTCTGGACATGTTTGGAAGGTAGAGCGAACAGGATTCATTGATGAGTTGGATGTGTGGGTGAGAGAATAATCAAGAATACAGTATCTCCAGTGTCTTGACCTGAGCAAATGGTGATGCCATTAATAAGATGAAGAAAGCTTTTATGAATGCCCTTTGCTCCTTCATTAAATCATGTCTACTTATCCAGATGATATATGTATGCTACTTGAGGATAAGGATGGAGCCTTGTCAAGCTTTCCTTCCACTAAGCTTATTAGAGAATTGTATACCCAGGACAGACTTACGTGAATATTTCTTATTTATTCTGCTAAATAAATTGGAAAAAAAAATGGTTTTGATGCCGAGGCTAGCAGGCAGTTTCTAATTGAGGCGCCTCTGTTCTGTTCTTTTCCCCACCCTCTTGATACTTAAGTAAAAGAAATGCAGAACACTTGGGAAATCTACATTTTTCTTGAGATAAATTGACATGCTTATTGATGTAGTCATTCTAGAGGAAGTGGCTAGATGCTTAACTAAGTCTGAAAGAATTCGGATATTTACATTCATTTGAATCCAGAGTTTGAAAAAAACACTTTGTGCACTTCACTCTTGGAGAAAAGGAGACAGATCAATATCCACCAGAGAAATATAGCTGAATTGTAGATTAGATACAAATCTGTTAGTTGCATTCTCATCCTAAACTGATTGTTGAGTGTCCAGGTAAGGAAGATCCTCTGCTGTGATTTAAATCTAGACTTTTTTTTGCTTCTTGTAAATTTGCAAATGCAACATAAAGACCTTTTCTCCCCTTATTCTACCATGATACTCCTATTAGCTACAGTGTTATATAGAAATACAAGGGAACAGTAGTGCTCTGTTAGTAATGAAATTTACATGTGAAAAGCAAGTGATGCATATTCAATTGCCCCTGTTTCAGAATCTCATCATTATCACAGTCATTACTGTGTAACTACCTTGTTTTGATTGATTATATACATGAATCCAATATAAATGAGGGTGGCTGTCATGAAAAAGAGTTTCCTTCCATTAAGTTTTAAAGAATAGTCATCAGTATATTTAAATATTGCTTTTAATTTTTTTCACATGATTTTCTTTAATTATCATATATATTTGAATGGAGGCAAGAATTTTTCTTTATTATCTACATGTTCATTTTTTCTACCTCAAAATTGTGCTACAATACAGAGTTTGTGATGTCACTACTATTTCCATAACAACCCACTCAGCAATAGCACATATACAGTTTAATACATGATCAAGCAAAATGAAAAGCTCTGATTAAAAATAAATGGAGACATTCAAACCTAAATTCCTACTAGCAAACGAAAAAGATTACAAAGTGCTACAAAGAGCATATGCTAGAAGGAAGCATTAGTTTTATTCCAAAATTATTATGATTATCCCTATTTTTCTCATGTAAAGTAAAATCCCACTAATTTAGTCTCTACTAAATCAAAAATTTTCAGAATTCATCATGTGAGGAACACTGAGGGAAAGGTTTGATAAGTAAATGGATACATAAAGAACAATGGTAGTATCATTATTAGTGTCATATTTAGGCTAAGTGAACAATCTGTTTACTAAAAGCAACCTCCCACTGTTAAACTAGCCTACACTATCTTCCAGTAATGGCAACTAAAATGTTCACAGTATCTGTAGTTTTTCATCTATTTCAGGACCCAGTTGGGGGTAAGCAGGATTAACTACATCTGGTTGGAACAGAGTAGGTGGGCCAGGTCATGGAATTAGATTTTCCCACTGAGCAAATTCAGCTATAGGCACCAGAGGAAATGCAGTATGAATCAGAATATGATATTTAGCCATGCAGTCAGTCATCCAGTATTGCTGAACATCTACTATGTGCCAGGTTCTGTGCTAGTCATTGAGGTTATAATGATGAATGTCTTCCCTCAGAGGACTCCCATATATGCAAATAAATGAGTTGCAATGCAATGATTAAATGCAAGACTATAAGCAATTATAACACTGAGGTCACACAGAGGAAATAGTAATTAACTGTTCTGGGGGGTGGGGGAGAATCAAGGAAAGTGATAGACCTGGATAATGGGGATAAATCAAGCTGTTTTGAGGTGAGTGGCAGTACACTAAGGATACAGAGGTAGAAGGGGCTTTCCAGGCAAAGGATGTTGAATGTGATCTGGAGTGTATTGTGAAAGAGAAAGTAGTGGGGGAAGAAGACTGAGCAGAGTAAACAAGACAAGGTGATAGAAAGTTTTATACATCATGCTAGGGATTTTGGACCAATGTCTGATCATCCTATAGTGATACCTACAAGTAAACAAGCAATCTCTATACACAGAGAGCTTTCCCTTAACTTTTCAGTGTCTCATTCTTAAATATGAATATTCAGTCAAGGATCACCAGACATTTGAGAAAAACTTTCAACATTAGAGCTATACATATTTAAAGTGCATAATTTAGTAAGTTTTGACATAGATATTCAAATATATATGCATGTTCAAAATACACATATTCATATATATACACACACTCCTGAAACCATCCCCATAATCAAGATAGTGAACATATCTACCAGAAAGTTTCCTTGGGCCTTCCCTCTTGTTCCTTGCCAAGAACACTAATCTGTTTTCTGTCACTGTCGATTTACATTTTTCTAGAGTTTTATATAAATTGGAATCATGAGTATTTTCTCTTTTTGATCTGGTTTCTTTCCCTCAGCATAATTAATTTGAGATTCACCCCTATTGTTGCATGTATCAAGAATCCAGTCCTTTTTTTGACTCAGTAATATTTCATTGTATAGATATACTACCATTTATTTATTCATCCCCCTGTTGATGGACTTCTAGGTTATTTCCAGTTTTTGCATGTTACCAGTTAAGCTTCTTGAAAAGGAGACATCAGTCCCAAAATGGAGTCACTTGTGCTAAACCCCACATCAGCAAACCGAGACTTAATACCTAACCTAACTGCAGTCTCCACACCCCCCAGGAATGTAACCTTTAACCAGTAAACCTGGAATTACCAGGTCAGCACTAGTGAGGTAATCCACCCAATAGGCCCTTCTGTTCCCCTTAGGATGGTGGCCTTCCCTGAAACAGTGCATTCTTTGCTAATAATTTCCTTTTCCTGCCCCCTTTCTTCCTTTAAAAATCTTTCCTTTTCTACAGCTCTGTGGACCTCCTTTCTATTGCTAGATGAGATGCTTCCTGATTCATAAATCATTAAATAAAGGCAACTTGATCTTTAAATGTGCTTAGTTGAATCTTTGTTATTTAACAAGTTCTTTTGAATACTCTGTACAAGTCACTGTACAGACATATTTTTCTTTAGTTTTGGGTAAATACCTCAGGGTGGAATGACTAGATTGTATGGTAGGTGTATGTTCAACTTTATCATGAACTACCAAACTGTTTTGCAAAGCAGCTCTCCCATTTTACATTCCTACTAGCAGTATGAGAGTTCTGGTCACTCCAATCCTTGCTAACATGTGGTCAGGCTTTTTAATTTTAGACATTCTAATAAGCATGTAGTGGTCTCATTGTGGTTTTAATTTGCATTTCCTTAATTATGTTGAGCAACTTTTCATGTGCTTATTTGCCATCCATATATCTTTGATGAAATGTCTGTTCAAATATTTCCCCCATTTTTTTTATCATATTGGTTTGTTTACTGTCTTATTGTTAGGTTTTGAGAGTTCTTTATATATACTGGATGTCAGTTATATAATTTACAAAGATTTTCTCCCAGTCTGAGGCTTGTTTTTCTTTCTCTTATCATTGCTTTTTGAAGAGCCAAAATTTTTAATCTAGATGGAATCCAATTTATCATTTTCTTCTCTTATGGATTGTGCTTTTGTTGTCAAGTCTAAGAAATCTTTGCCTAACTCAAGGTCACAAAGATTTTCTCCTATGTTTTCTTTTAGAACTTCTAAAAGAAGTTATGGATTAAAGGTCATTTTTTTTTGCCTATGAATCTACATTCAATTGTTTAAGCATCACTTGTCAAAAAGACTTTTCTTTCTCTTCTGCTTTGACTTTGTATGTTTGTGAATCCATATGTGTTGGTTTATGTCTGGACTCTATATTCTGTTCCATTGATCTGTTTGTCTACCTTTATGCCAATAATACATTGTCTTGATTACTGTAGCTTTATAATAAGTCTTGGAATCAGATGTTAACCCTTAACTTTGTTCTTTTGCAGAATTCTTTTGGCTATCCTAGGTCTTTTGCATTTTCATATGAATTTTAGAATCCTTTTGTTAATTTCCTTAAAAAAGCCTGCTGGGATTTTGATGGGAATTGTGTTGAATTTATAGATCAGTTTTGGAAAGAGTTCACATATTAACAATATTAAATTTTCTATACCATGAACAAGGAATATCTATTTATTTAGGTCTTCTATAATTTCTTTTAGCAATGTTTTGCAATTATCAGTGTACAGGTCTTTCACATCATTGGTTATATCTAGCCCTAAGAATTTCACAGTTTTTATGCTATTGCAAATGGTATTGTTTTTAAAAGTCAGTTTCCAATAGTTTGTTGCTAGTATATAGAAATACAATTGATCTATATTAATCTTGTATCCTGCCATTTTGCTAAACTCGCTTATTAGTCCTAGTAGCTTTTTTTTGTTGTTGTTGACTCTATTGGATTTTCTACATAGACAATCATGTTGTCTGAAAATAAAGATAGTTTTACTTCTTCCTCTCCAGTTTGGATGCCTTTTATATTTGTTTTTTTTTTTCTTGCCTGACTGCACTTGTTAGAATGTTGAATAGAAGTGGCAGAACAGATATTCCTGCCTTGTTCCTGATCATAGGAGTGAATCATGCAGTCTTTCACCATTAAATATAGGGTTAGCAGCAGATTTTTAGTAGATAACCTTTACCAATTTAAGGAAGTTACCTTCTATTCCTAGTTTGTTGAATGGTTTTATCATGAAAAGTATTGGGTTTTATCAAATCCTTTTTTTGTGTCTATTGAAATGATCGTGTTTTTTCATCTTTTTAGTTTGTTAATATGATACATTACATTGATTGGTTTTTGAATGCTAATCTAACCTTTCATTCCTGGGATAAAGCCCACTTGGTCATGATGTGTTATATTTCTATATATTGCTAGATTCAATTTACTAAATATTTGTTATGAATTTTTGTGTGTATTTCATGAGAGTGTTAGCCTATAGTTTTCTTCTCTTGTAATATCTTTGTGTGGTTTTGGTATTAGAGTAATGATAGCCTTGTAGCATGAGTTGGGAAGTATTCTCTTCTCTTAAATTTTTTGGAAGATTTTATATAAAGTTGTTATTATTTATTTTTTAAAGGTGTGGTAGAATTCACCAGTGAAGCCATATGGGCCTGGGAATTTCTTTGTAGGAGGGGTTTAAACTATAATTTCAGTTTCATATATATTTCGCTCTTCAGGTTATCTGTTTCTCCTTGACTGAGCTTTGGTAATTTGTGTCTTTCAGGGAATTTGTCCATTTCACCTAATTCATCAAATTTATGGGAATAGTTGCTCAAGTTATTCCCTTATTATTCATTTGCTGTCTGTAGAATCTTTCATGATGTCACTTCTCTTGTTCTAGATATTTTTAATTTTCATATCCTCTCTTTTCCTCATTAGTCTGGCTAGTGATTTACCAATTTTATCGATCTTTTTAAAGAACCAGCTTTTTTTGTTTGTTTCACTGATTTTTCTCTGTTATTGTTCTGTTTTTTATGTCATGGATTTCTGCTTTGATCTTTACTGTTTCCTTTCTTCTGCTTACTTTAGGTTTAATTTGTGGTTTTTTTGTTGTTGTTGTTTTTTTAGTTTCTCAAGGTAGAAGACTGTGTTATTACTTTGAGATCATTTTTCTTTTTTATATAGCCATCTTATGTTATAAATTTGCCCCTAAATACAGCTTTTGTAGCATCCTACAATTTTTAATATGTTGTGCTTAACTTTTCATTTAGTTAAAATTATTGTCTAATTTTCCTTTTGACTTCTTGTTTGATACATTCGTTATCTAGAAGTGTTATTTCATTTGCAAATATTGTAGAAATTTCCAAAGATCATTTTGTTATTGATTCCTAATTTAATTCCATTGTGGTCAAAGGACAAACTTTGCATGACTTGAATCCTAAATTTATTGAGACTTGTTTTATGGCCCAGACTATTGTCTATCTTGGTAAATATTCCCTGAGCACTTGAGAAGAAACTACATTCTGATGTTGTTGGGTGATGTGTTCTATAAATGTCAATGAGGTCAAGTGGTGTTTGAGTCTACTATATCTTTGCTAATTTTCTACCCACATTTTATTCATTTTTTAGAGAGGAATATAGCGATGCCTAGGTTATAATCGTGGGTTTGTCTGTTTTTCCTTGCAGTTCTATCAAATTTTGCTTCATGAATTTTGAAGCCCTGTTATTTGGTTCATAAACATTTAGGATTGTTATGTCTTCTTGATTAATTGACCTCACTATCATTATGAAATAAATTACTTTATCCCTGGCAATATTTTGCTCTGAAATCAACTTTGATATTAATATAACCACTCCAGCTTTCTTTTGATTAGTGTTAGCATGCTATATCTTTTTCTATCCTTTTACTTTTAACCTATTTGTGCCTTTATATTTAAAGTATGTTTCCTGCAGGCAGCATGTGGTCTCCTATGGGTCTTAATTTTTTATTCCATATGACAATCTCTGCCTTTTAATTTGGATATTTCAACCATTTACATTTATGTGATTATTGATATGGTTAGGTTTGAGTCTATCATCATGTTATTTGTTTCTATTTGTCCCACCTTTTTTTGTTCACTTTTTCCTCTTTTTCTGCCTTCTTTTGGATTAATCAGGTATTTTTTATGACCCCATTTTATCTCATTTGTTGGCTTATTAGCTATAACACTTTGTTTTGTTATTTTAGTGATTGCTTTAAGGTGTTTTTTTTTGCACATTTAACTTCTTTCAGTATACCTTCAAGTGATACTACACCATTTCACATATAGTATGACAACCTTACAATTATATATTTCCATTTCTCCCCTCCCAACTTTTATGCTATTGTTGTCATATTTTTTAGTTTTGTATATGCTCTAAATCCCACAATGAATTCTTATTATTTTTGTTTAAACAGTTTTTAAAAGAAATTGAAATAAGAGAAAAGTCTTGTATATTTACCCATATAGTTACCAATTCTGGTGCTCTCCTTCTTGCTTTTTGTTTAAATCAATACTTCCATCTGGTATCTGCCTGAAGAATGTCCTTTAGTATTTCCTGTAGTGCAGGTCTGCTAGTGATGATTTCTTTCAGTTTTTGTATGCCTGAAAATGACTTGATTTTGTTTTTGAAATATATATTGCCAGGTATAGATTTCTGGTTTGACAGGGTTTTGTTTTGTTTTGTTTTCCTTTCAGTACTTTAAAGGTGTCAACTCTCTTTTCTATAACATTGTTTCTGACAAGAGATCTGATGTCATTATTTTCATTCAGCTATGTGTAACAGCTCTATTTCCTTTTAAGATTTTTCTCTTTATCATTGGTTTTGAGCAATTTGATTATGATATGCCTTACTGTAATTTTCTTCATACTTCTTCTGTTTGGGGTTCATTGAGCTTTTGGGATCTGTGAATTTATATTTTTCATTAATGTCAGAGTTGGAAAGTTTCTTCCAACTTCTTCAAATGTTTTTTCTGTCCCCCAACCCCCTCAAATATTCCAGTTGCTCACATATGAAGCCACACATAGTTCACTAGTGCTCTTTCATTTTTTAGCATTCTTTTTTCTCTGTATGTTTCATTTTGTATAGTTTCTATTGCTATGCATTTGAGTTCACTTATCTTTTCTTCTGTAGTGACTAGTCTGCCTTTAATCCCACCCAGTGAATTTTTCCTCTCAGGAACTGTAGTTTTCATCTCTAGAAGTTCAATTTGGGTCTTCTTCATGTGTCTGCTTAACTTATTGAACATATGGAATACAAGTTATAATAATTGTTTTAATGTCCTTGTCTGCTAATTCTAATATCTCTGTCAATTTGGGGTCAGTTTTGATTGATTTTTTTCTCTTCATTATAAGTTATGTATCTCTGTTTCTTTACATACCTGGTAATCTTTGATTGGATGCCAGGCATTATGAATTTTACCTTGTCAGGTGCTGGATATACTTATATTCCCATAAATCTTTGTTAGCTTTGTTCTTAGATGCAGTTAAGTTACCTGGAAACAATTTGATCCTTTCAGGTCTTATTTTTCTGGTTTAGGTGAGTCCAAAGAAGAGCTCAGTCTAGGGCTAATTTTTCCCACCACTGAGGCCAGACCTTCTGGGTACCCTACCCAACGTCCTGTGAATTATGACTTTTCCCAATCTGACTGGTAGGAATAGGCACTATTTCTGGCCTTCTGTGTCAGGTACTATTCTTTGTAATCTAATCCTTTCTTGTTCTCTCTCTGGCCTCAAGTAGATTTTTCACACATGTGCACTGATAGTTACTCTGCTGAATACTTGAGGGGAGACCTCTGCAGCTCTCTGGGACTCTGTTTCTGTCTCATTAACTCTAGTTGCATTTGACTCCCCAGACTCTCAGCTCCATAACATCAACAGAGAGGATCCACTGACCTTTGCCTCAATACGTCCACCCTATGCCATGGCCTGGAAAATCACTTATAGCTGGGGCAATCATAGGTGTCACCTCATTTGTTTCTCATATCTACAAACTAGTGTCCTTCATTGCCTGATGGCCAGTGCCTTTAAAACCATTGTCTCATGTATTTAGCTTTTAAAATTATCTGCATGTATAATTTCATTCATCATTTCATAATGGACATTTTCAAACGCACAAAAAGTTGAAAGCATTGTATAGTGTACAATTGTATGTATACCCACTCCCTAGATTCTACAATTAACAGTTTACAATATTTGTTTTATCATACAACTATGTATTTATTCATCCCTTTATTCACCCATCAAACCATCTTAATTTTTCATGCATTTTAAAATAATTGAAAATATCAATATAATTCACCCTAAATACTTCAGCATGCATATGATTAATGAGAGCTTAATATTTTGAATTTTGACAAATTAATCACCTGTGTAATGCTAACTTCCAAGTTATAAAATATACCTGTCACCACAGAAAGTTTCTTCCTGACTTTTCCAGTCAATCTCCACCCTCATCTTTCCAAAGGAAACTACTGTTTAGATTTTTTCACTACAGATAAGTTTTGCTTTTTCTAGAATAGCACTGTTAAATAGAAATGTAATATGAGTCAAAAATGGAGCCACGTGTAATTTAAAATTTTCCATTAGCCATGTTACAAAAAATAAAAAGGAAGAAGTGATTAATTTAAATAATGTATTTTATTTAATCCAATATGTCCAAAATATCATTTTCAACATGTAATCAGTATAAAAATTATGGATGAGATATATTACATTTTTCTCATATTATGTCTTTGAAATCTAGTGTGCAGTTTACACTTATAGTACATCTCAATTTGGACTAATCCTATATCAAGTGCTCAGTAGCAATTTGTAGCTAGTAACTACCATATTGGATAGTGCAGTTCTAGAATTCAATATAAATGTGATCATAAAATAGGTTCCCTTTGTCTAAGGCTTTTTTGCTCAGCATGATGTTTTGAGAATTTTAAAATTAGTTCATGCATCATTTTAATTAAAAAATTAAATGAAAAAAATAAAACAAAAGGGAAATAAAATGCTCAGCGAGAGTAATATAGAGGATGAGAGGAAAGAAATTGCATGTAAAGAATTCTGCCATTCAGTCCTTGTATTAGGGAATAGGAGACTAGACATGCTGATAAACTTTATCCTTTACATTAAGTAATCATAAAATATCTTAGTATTTTACGGTCAAGCACTAAAAGAAGAGAAGTAGAATACCTAATTTCAAAATCAATAGAGGGAATAAAAGTGAATTAAAAAATTAAGCAACTGAGTGACATGTAGGAAAGGAGAAAAAAAGCAAACAAAAACCAAGAGAAATAACAAAATGATAATAATAAGTCCAAATATGTTGGTAACCCCAATAAATATAAATGGGCTGAACATACCATTTAAAACATACAGATTTTAAATTCAATAAAAGTGCTAAACCCAACTAATATTGGACTTATAAGATACATATCTAAAATATAAGGAAATGTGTACTTTAAGTAAAAGGATGGAAAAATATATATCTGGTAAATACTAACCAAAAGAAAGCTGGTGCAGCTCTATTAGCAATAATATCAGACAAAGCATTCATCCAGAAAACTGGATAAAACAATTGTGGTATATTTATACAATGGAATACAACAGTGAAAATTAATGATAAATATCATGAACCTAATAAGCATAATCATCATCATAAGTTGTAGGAGGATAGGTACATTATGATATATTTATATTAAATTTAAAAGCATGTACTGCAAAACAATGTTATATATCATTATGGATTCATACGTATGTAGTGAAACAAATTAAATCATACATTGTAATGATAATACCAAGCTGAGAATAGTAGTGTCGAATGCTGGCTCCTCATATATCACCAACACAACTTGAGTTTATTTGTTTACCATGGAAAGGGAGAAAACCACCTCCCCAAAGCTTTCGTAGTATCTCATAGGGAGAAGGCAAGGGTAGAATTTATTGAGAATTGGAAATTTGGTTAAAAGTGGGTCCTCTAATATGAGGACTTGTTTACAGTTGGATGAGGATCATGATATAACAGTCCAGGAATGGTGGAAACAGCAATGGGAGGATTTTGAGGAAAGGTATTCAGAGTTTTAGGGCACAAACTGTTGACATTTTCCATTGAAAAGTTGATGAATCTTTCAGGAAGTTACTATTGTATAATGAACAATCAGGCCATTTGCTTAGATAAGAATCTCCTGGAAGAGTAGGCTTATTAATGTAGAGAGTAAAGTATATGTGGGGGAGAGTAGGTAATTTCAGTCTTTAGTGTCCAAACTGATGAGAGTAGAGGGTGATGATTTTGGCTCTCAGTAGTTAACCCTAGGGTAGAGGAATAGGATCAGGGAGAAGTACACAGGGGCTTCAACTCTGCCTATAATATTTGATTTCTCTTAAAAAATCTGAAGCAAAAGTTAAAACTTGCCAAAGCTTGGTAACAGGTTCATAGGTAAAATAGTTTATCTTTCCTAACATTTCTTTGCATTTATTGTAGGCTTAAAATATTTTAAAATAGCACCGTTGCTTCATAAACAATGACCGATTCTTTGTCTCCATTTTTTCAGATGCCAGGTAGGTCTCTCTAATTCAACATCACAGATGATCCAGTTACATTACAATTGAGGTGGTTGATGTTTCATTACATTCCAGTCATAGTTTCCAGGTTATCTACCTTGTCAAATTCATAGGACTCGGTCACTTCCTATGTCTTGTCAACCAAAATTTTACAAACCACCTCTCAGTTTGTATCAATTTCAATCTATGTCGATTTTTTTTCTATTGAGAGGGCCATCTTTTACTCATCTTTTCCATGGATTAAAGAGTCTCTTTCCCTAGTGCTCTATATATGAAGATGTATATATACACACAGGTACACACACACAGATCATATATTTTATATACATATTTATACACATATACATAAAGAATATTGGAATTAGAAGTTCTCCAGGTCATCTTCCTAACCAACTTATGGACACTTCTATACCATTACAGAGCCAGTATAGCATAATGGTAGCATATGAGTTCTGGAGTCAGTTGGCTATGGTTTAGAATCCCAGTTCTGTGTCATTTATTAGCTGTGTGACCTGGGGCAAGTTATTTAACCTTTCTATGCCTCAATATTCTTGTAGGTAAAATGAGGATAGTAATCATACCTATTTTGTAGGATTTTGTTAAGTTTAAATAAGAATGCATGTAGAATATTAAGCATAGAGTTTAACACATAAGTCTTCAAAATATGCTAATGATTATTATTATTATCATCATTATCTCTGATAGATATGACCATCGGCCTCTGCTTGAACTGTTTCAACAATATTCTACCCTACAAGAAAACCTGCTCTATTTGGAAGAATCTCTATTACTAGAAACACAATGAGCCAAAGTTATTTTCCTATAAACCTTGCTCCCTTTAAATTCTAATTGTTGGTCTGAGTTCTGTCCTTTCAAACTACACAGATTGTCTCTACCATGTCAATGTGGAAGTTCTTGAAAAGTTAGAAATCAGTGTCTCTTATTCTCCAGAACAGTTTTTATCCACAAGTTAGAACTCTAGAGTGTAAGTAGTGTTAGAATAAGATAGCAGATTTCAGCATCACCTACAAATAGATTGGTGAATAAGTACTGGATATTCTGTTAGCTTGAAATGTTAAATTTTGAAGGGTTTGATTTAGACGTGTAATAGCAGGTCTCCAGGCATCTAATGAGTTACAGTATCTAAGGTTTGGGGTAAAGGAAAGCCTTATATTTCGACTTACCTTTGGATCCAAGTTCCTGTTTTTACCAACTTTACCATTTTTGCTCTGTTTTGCCTTCTGTGTGTATAGTCCCTTTTCTGCAAATGCCACCATGCAAGATACCATCACAGCCCCTTCCCTTACCAAAGCACTGATATGTCCAGACTACCTGGATTGTCTAGAACATTAACTATTGCTGTTCTTCAAAGCTCTTCTGAGGGAAGAATCTTGACTAGTTATCTCTTCTTCTTGGCCTCTAGCCTCCTGCCATGTTGCTAGGTCCTCTGTCTACTTTGTATTCTTTACCTCTCATCTGTCGTTCATACCCAACAACCCTTCAAATATATGTTCATTTCTTATGTTACAGTTTATCCATCTTTTTCTTGCTTCCAGCCCAAATCAGCCATACACTGAGGATTATATTTCCACAATTAAGATGAACTATTAGAGTATCTTGCCAGATAAAGACAGTTTTCTTCCTAAGAGAAATTCTGCTCCCAGCTAAATCTTACACTAACATTTTATATCTTCATGCTGCACAGTCATGATATAAAGAAATATATCTAGGTCCATAATGAAAGATATGTGGCATGTATGCCTCCATTACCCTCTTCACCATAAAAGATGTTGTCAACCAATCACAACGTGCTCTACCAAAAATGGCTCAAAATCTTTCTTCTCCATGGTTGTAGCTCCTGCCAAAGAGCTCTTTCTGTTAAGGTCCCAGATTCCACCAGGTAGCCCTGATTGTGGTCTCATCTCCTGCTGGCAGGCCCCTCCATGATTCTAGGACCAAAGAGGGTCATTGCTTCTGGGTTCTTGTAATATTACCTTTCCCGTTATTTCCCAAACCCTAGGATTGGTGATAGGCTTCTGCTTCTGCTAATCTTGAGCCTGTTTCACTGTCCCCATTTGTCTTCTATCACATGCATTGCCAATTCCTTATATTAAATTCCCTCTATTTGAAATAGCTAGAGTGGTTTTGTTTTTTCTGATTGGACTCTGAATGATACGCCTCCTTTGAAAATTTCTAGTATGTTTTATCTTTTCTATGGTAGAATCATATTCAGTAAACCTCAGGTTGGATCTTCAAGCCATCCCAACATGCCTCCTTCTGTGCTGTATATCCTCTGTCTTCTCCAGATCCGTTCTCACAAGCCTTCTCCACCCTGCTCTTAGTTCTAGGAAGCTGGCCTTTACAAAATGCATCCCCTGGCTTCCTTGCCCTCTGGCTTCCAGGTGGTCTGCATCAGCAGATGAAGGTAGAGGAGAAAGTGTTTGGAGTATTTAATCCTCCAGCCCCCTATGGCTTTGCTTATGTACCTAAGGTCATAGATTGTTAGTCTCTTTCTCAGGCTACAGGGCATGCGTATTCCAAAAACGTTTCCCTCCCCTTCCCCCCTCAAGCCTAAGAGTGGTTGTAACTTCCTACAGCTGCTAGTCTCTGGGTGCTTTGCTATCTCTTTTGACCCCTTAATCCTACTCATCCCTTAGTAAATAGTCCCTTCATTAGAGTTTCTTTACTCACCCTTTATGAGAATGCCATCTGTTTCCTGCCAGGAACGCGATCAATACAATCACATACCTGTGTTTGACAACCCACCCCTGTTCATTGCAAACTCTCAGGACCCTATTTGTACTATTACTAACCTGTACCAACACTGTCTCCTTGGTTTCTGGCTTCAAATTATTGGCTCTATTTTCCTCTTATGTATGGTACTACTCCTAACCTTTGTACTTCATATTTGTATTTGGTCTCCCCAGGTTGGAGTCTTCCCTCTCCCCAGAGGACTTTATCTCTAACTCACTCTTCTTCTCCTGCTACCAAGTATTTCCAGGCAATTTACCTCAGTTTGAGGACCCTTAAACCTAATCTCCTTTCCCAACCTGCTTGACAAGTGACTAATTCTCCAAAAACAGGGAGAAATATTTGGGCATATTCTGTGTTACATTATTGGCATTCTTTCTTCAATCTACTCTACAACCCCTCCCTGGGCAATCTCATACATTAACACCTCTTAAATTTATGTCTCCAGCCCTAACCTCTCTTGTGAGCTCCAGACCCGTATATTCAACTGCCTATTCAACATCTGCACTTGGATGTCTCAAAGGCACATCAAGCTAAACATGTCCAAAACGAAATTCATCTCCCCCTTGATCTGATTCTCCTCTAGTGTTCTTTGTCTCAGTGAATAGAGCCACTAGACCCTTGTTCAAACCAGAATCCAGTAAGTCATTCTAGATTCTTCCTTCTTACCCCACTTATCCAAGTCATCAAGTAATGCTAACTTTATCTCCTAAATCTATCTCGAATTATTTACTTCTCTTTATCCCTACACACTACCACTCGATGGGATGGTGTTAAGTCTAGGGTATTATCATTTTTCTCCTGAACCACTTCCATAGCCTCTTAACTGGTCTCCCTGCAACCACTCTTGCCCCTCTTCAATCCCTCCTCCACACTGCTACCAGAGTTCTCATCTTCTCTATGCTTAAAGTTAAAAATCTATAGCATTGCCCACAAAGCCCTGCATGTTGTTGTCCTTGTCAACCTTTCCAGCCTTCTGGAGACTTCTCTTCACTCACTGTGCTTCTTCAAGTGTGCCAAGTTTATTTGACCTCAGAGTCTCTGTACATGCTGTTCTTTCTATGGAATGTTTGCTCTATTCTCTCCTTTTACTCCTCCATTAGATTTTAGCTTAGATACCATCTCAGCAGAGTCTTCCTTGACACTCTAGGCCAGTCTAGGCAGCATGCCCTCCACTTTGTATGCACCCAAGCACCCTATACTTCTCCTTTGTAACATAGTATTCTTGTAATTATATGATTGGAGATGTCCATCCCCTAGGCTGTAACTTTCACCAGGGCATAGAGTGTGTTCTGTTTTCACACAGTAGGTGCTGAATAAATGTTGAAAGAATGAATGAATATAGGTACTTATCATCTTGACCAGATTGTAGATTTTATGATTGCAAATTTTAGATCCCCACAGAGCCTAGCTCAGTATGCTGTGTAATCTGTCTCTCTTACTCTCTAACGTGTGTATGTATAATTTAATCAACAAATAGTTGATGTGAAAAATGAATTGAAATTCCTGGAATTCCTCAAGTTATTCTTCAAAACCTCCTCACCTATATCTATTATGTGCATTTCCTTCTCCTACTCTACATATGTCCCACATTTTTGTCTCCTTTTTCTACGAGGACAATAATTCATTCTTTGTGGCTAGAGGAAGCTTCTCTAGCCAGTAATTCTCTCCCTTTTAATGCCATTGCACTTATTAGAGAGCACAAATGAAATAGCTGTGTACAGTTAGAACACTATACAATTTTAAATAAGAGCACTATTTTTACCTAAGAGGAGGTGTTCTCATTTCTAGGAGGGGAAAGATCACAATCATGTATATGAAGAACTGGCATTGACTGTGAACATTAAGTCAAATGATCAAAGGATTAGAATTTGCGTTGTGGGTTGATAATTCATGTATATTTCTGCCTCTTCCCTTCTTCCATGTAAATTAAAGCTGCAGGATCTGCCTTTGTGTAAACTTCCCGACAGTCTGTTAAATATGTGTTGCTGCAACTATAAAATGATTTTAATAGATGGCAGAATTCTGCTTATTTGTTCTGAATTTCGGCACAGGGAGTAATTAATAACCTATAGAGCTCAATGGTTTTTTGCAGAACTTGGAGTGTAATGGAATGAATAACTCTGGAGTATCTATTCAGTGCTCAGAAAGCAAAGCACTTTTTGAGATGAGTACTAAACTAGGAGTCCAAAGACTGGCAGTGTACTCTTGACTTGGCCTCTGTGTAACCATGAATGTCTCCCCAATCTCTCTGTGCTAACGTCCTCTTTTGTGAAACAGACTTCATAATACTTCCACTCATTACTCACAGGGTTGCTGTGAGGAACAAATGAAGAAAGTACGAAATGGAAGATACATAAATAAAAATATCCCACATGTTGGGGAATGTTGCAAGATATTGGTACTTCAGATACCTTATCTCACTCTCACCTCAGGTCACTTTCATTGGCAGCTGGTAGTCATTACCCATTTTTCACATCTTACTACTAAAGAAACAAACACACCAATAAGGTGGCAAGTGGGGAGAAAATAAAAGTTGGGAGGTTGGCGACTAAGAAAAAATGATGACACCTCAGAGTTATAAATCCCACAGATTTGTAATTGTTACAATTTATATTGGGATGAAGAGACTAATACTCTTTATATTCTTCAGACAATATATAGCTGTTATCAGCAAACCAAACAGAATTTATTTTACAGGGAACAAAAATGACATGCTAAATATTAATTCAAATATTATATTTCATATATACAATATGAATCTATTTCAAGTATTAATGATTTTAAACAAAAGAAACCCAATTTTCTCTTCCACACAATTTTGTTAAAAAAAAGTGCTTCTTTTGTACAAATGCAGGAGAATAAGACGTATTACTAAATATAACTACTTAATTGCATTAAATGGACCCCTTTTACCTACTTAGTAAGCATGGTGGGGTCTGCAGCCATCAGACTCAGGAATCCAAAGCTTCAGATTTGGCATAGATGGAAATGTTAGGCTGAATGAACCTGCCTTTACTTGATATATCTCAAGATTTCCTGCCTAGTACATAATACCTAATACAAAAGTCTTTTACAATAAACCTTGTTTTATACAACCCATGATTCTGAAAGGCAAAGTACACTTTTGGATATTGAGTTATTTTAAACACATTAGGAAAGTTTACTGTTTAAAGAATTCATGTGGTGAGTCCTTTTATTTGGTTGAATTATATGAAATTGCTGATATTTCAGCATTTTTATTTATGGAAAGGGCAATTTCATGTGATTCAGTGTAATAAAAAGTGAAGCCTCATTCTTTCACCTTAAAACAAAGTACATCTATATATAAATAACCTACCTGTTTAGATACATTTAGGCTAACATGCAATATTTTGGAGAGTGGGGGTGAGGGAAGGAATTGCCAAGTCAGCATTTTGGATAGATGCATAAATTCAAATTATGCCCATTGATTGCTCTAGCTGCCTCTTTGAGCGGTAATATATGTTAATTAATACGTTGGAGGATATAATAAAATTTAATATAAATGGAAAAATTTTCTTTACAGTTGGTTTGCTATGATGAAAACATTCAGTTTATTTTCCCAAAGATTAAATACCATGTGAGTCACCATAATGACACATCTGCTTACATACATCTCCACTTATGTTATCACTGGAAATCGTCAGGGGTTATGCTGCTATTTTAGTGCAATCTGTGCTGTGTACTTTGGTTAATGCTCGGTGAAGATTTGGATCCCATGGGGTAGTTGTGATGAAAGAGGGTGGTTGTTTTCCAGGTGAGTAACCTAATCATAAGTTGGGAATCTTCTTCCAAGTCAGAGATTAAGGAGCAGTTTAAACTCCTGAAATCTGTGTTGGAGAGGTCAGGTGAGCAGCGAATAGATTTGCAGTCTGTCTCTTCATCAGATTCAGCAACAAGGCATTGGGTATCTTGCTATTCACTGCTGTTGAAAATGTAATCAGTTCCTTCATTTATCCAGTGACTGACTTCTTAACTGTAAAGTGCATTCAAATACTGTGAGCACAAAAGACAGAGTGTGGAGTGAGGAGAGATGTGTGTCCTTAAGAAGTTCTGGGGTATATTGGCAGCCTTTGATGAAGTGAGTGTATGGCTGCCAAGAACTAACATTTTAAAAGGTACGTGGAGTCTGGGTGTTGAACAAAGACAACTTAAACCACCAAATGCAATAATAGGAATCACTCTGCATTTTGGAAATTATAATACCGAAAGGGGAAGCACATGCCCTATCGAGTCTTAGCCTACCTGCTCATCTCTTCTGAATGGTGCAGAATGCAGCTGCCATCTCTTATGGTGCGCTATTGTTAACAGGTGTGCCAGAGTCAGCCTTGCTACTGATTTAAGCTCTGCATGTGGGGATTTCTCACTTTGCAGCCCCTTGGAGAGGGAGTATTGGCAAATGACTGTGTATAAAAGTAGAAAGCACTTGGGAATTTCACCACCATGCCAGATTTAGATCAGAGTAAAGGGGCCAATTTAAATTGGCAACAAACTAGAGAGAGCTGCATGTCTGGTAGAGGTGCCATTAACCTAACATCCATTCCACTTCTTTCTCACTGCCGCTGCAATTCCCGCCGGAGCACTTGGTTGAAATTTGATGACCACCTTTTAGGTGCAAGAGAGAACTGATTTTTTTCTAAGCAGGTAGAATTTAACATGGGTGTTTCAGTTCTTTGGTGGCAAGAGTATGACCAGCCTTCTAATTTCTAATTTGTAAACAGTACTCATTTCCTTTGGTTCCCTTTTGGAACGTTAATTATTAAAAAATCAAATTCTTTTTCCACTACTGGCATACTAGGGCTACTTATGAGAATGGAATTTTTCAAAATATATTTCTCTTATAGGTAATAAGTGAAACACTTCATCTTTTGGCAGGGATCAGGAAGGGAGGAACATTTTCTGGGAAAGACAAATGTGACATTTGAGGACACTGATCTCAATAAGGATTTGTTGGAGGGTGTTGTTTAGTCCTTTCCTCCTTTGTCTCTCTTTGTTTTTCTTACACTCAAATCTAAAAGGAGTCCAGTGATGACTAAATAGCCCTCAGATCATTTTTCAGAGAGATAAACCTGCTACCTAGAGGCTTGAGTGTTTTGCCCAAAGGCACAATCATTCAACGACAGAATACCAAGATTATTTCACTTCTGCTTTAAAGTACAGTTGAGTCTTCTTTGCTGAGGCCATCTTTTTCTTTTTTTTTCTTTCTTTTTTTTTTTTTTTGCAGTACGCAGTCCTCTCACTGTTGTAGCCTCTCCCGTTGCGGAGCACAGGCTCCAGACGTGCAGGCTCAGTGGCCATGGCTCACGGGCCCAGCTGCTCCGCGGCATGTGGGATCTTCCCGGACCGGGGCACGAACCCGTGTCCCCTGCATCGGCAGGCGGACTCTCAACCACTGCACCACCAGGTAAGCCCTGCCGAGGCCATCTTTAAACAAAGCTTATATTTGAGTGCAACTCAATCCTGGAGCATGATGGGTAAGGAGAAAAAGGCAAAGAAGCTGCACGTATAATATAAGGTTCATTATCATAAGCACATTTTGACTTAATTTTCCCTTGGTCTGGGGGGAGCTCATTGTTCCAGATTTTTGTAATACATTGGCCATTATCTGAGTTTTTAAAAGTCCAGTAATAGTAATAACACAGATATAAAATGCACATTTTCCCTCTCTAGATGAGGTTGTTGACTAGAAACTTCTTTTTGTAAACTTGCTCTTTAAATTGAAACAGTTTCTTTTAAGAACTCTTCTTTCATTTGGGACAAACCCGATGGCCACAGATGATAAAATCACTGCTCCTTTGGGAAAGGGCTCGTGGTCCCTTCCATTAACCTCCAACATGATTTAACTTCATGTAAGCAGAGGTGATTCTTTAGGGTCCAACTGCTACATTAAAACTTGTTCCTTTCTTGGGATACCCTCTTTGAACAATTAGCCCTTTCAAAGGCAAATTTTCCTTGTTCTTGGAGCCTCCAGGGTCATGTGTTTTTTACAACAGCTGCATGTGAATTTCTGCAGTCTGAGGTTTGCTCAAGGCCCAGGCGCTCTTCGGTTACCATGGAAACCTCCCTCCCAACCAGCTGCCATTTCCTATATTCCTGGCAAGGAATGAGTCAAACCTCTTAGATATCCCACAAGCAGAGTCAAGATAAAGAATAACACAGAGAAAACATGAACAACTTGTTAAGTGAACAACTTGTTGATTCCCTACATGGGAAGCTACATGCAACAAAGTCAGCTTTCCTGGACATCAACATACAAGGGTTCACTGAGATCCTTTAAAGCTCACTTTCTTCCTGACTTTAAGGAGTGGGGATTCGACTCTGCATCTCTATGTCTGTAAATTGAGGAACACTTTCTGTGCTCTCGGAGGTGATGGGTGAGATGACATGTTTGAGCCGAAGGAGCATTGTGAAGAGCAGGATGAGGAGAATGGCCAGGAGGCTCAGGAATAAGCCCACATACATATACAGGTTGGAATACTTCTCTGAAGTAGTGTCAACCTCTGTTGCCAGGGTGGGGAAATGGGCCCACCCAGTGAGATTCCCATGGTACTTGAAATGCACCTCCGTCATCACTTAAGACTTGAGTTGGTACCTATTTCTATTTGATTTCTATTGCCCTTGAGGCATTCCACAGTCACTTAGGCTGTCTCTGAATATGCTGGAGGTGTTCTAACGATCTCATACACAAAGCAATCACAACCAGAGCCAAGTCAGCAGTGCACAAGCATCCCTCTCCCAAATAGTTTCTATCAGAACTTCTTAATCATTTTTTAAAAAATATAAATAAAATCTTTTACTTTCCACAGTCCTACTCATATACTGATTAAAATAAATATGGTGAAACTGCTTTATAATACTGGTATGGAGACAAGAATGAGTATTAAATCGGACTTTTCCTGTCTTTTGGTAGAGGGAGAAAGAGCTCTATTTTATCTACAGCTCATCTAAATGTGTGCATTAATTATGTGAATTTAATTGGATTCTTCTGTGGGGAGACTTTCTAAAAGCTTTTGTATATTTCAGGCTCAGCATATCTGAGTTTTTACCCTTCTTGTCTTTCTGAATCCCGCATAGGGATGACACTTGTAAGGTTTCTTTCCAGCTGCCACAGCTTGAGGGTTGGAAGTCTAGAGGATGTGACTTTTCTACAGTTCTGTTGACATCCCTCACTGTAGGCTGGAGGGAAAGTGTTGTCAGACCTGGTAATTCTCAGATGGAGGTCTCAGAGATGCAGACAGCAGTAGATCTAGGCTCAGAAGATTTGACTCTTAAAATTCTTCAACAGATTTATTTTCCTGAAAATCAAAAACAACAATAAAAGGTTCGGGTGTCTAAGAAAAACAGATGGCAATTTGTTTTGAAATAAAAATTAACTGATATGTTGCAAAATGTTTTGCTATGGGAAAATTAGTCTTAAAATGATACCCTGAATTTTTATCATTTTGAATGCTTTTTTTCCTGAGTGGTAAATACCGATTACAAGGTTAAAGAAAAATTCAGATCAGAGAACAGCAGCTAATAACTAGGTTAGGTTAAGACAGTGTTTCCCAGACTAACTGGTCATAAAATTTACCTGAAGTACTTATTAAAATACAGACCCTGGGCCCCCATCTGGACTTTCTGAATCATAATCTCCACAGTAGGGGGCCTGATCACCACTCTAGAGAGTCATATTTTATCGGTCTGGGGTGGGGTCCAACCACTGGTATTTTTAAAAAGCTCCACAAGTGA
Organism: Tursiops truncatus; assembly: GCF_011762595.2. NCBI lineage: Eukaryota > Metazoa > Chordata > Mammalia > Artiodactyla > Delphinidae > Tursiops > Tursiops truncatus. The sequence continues at coordinate 34,666,793 of NC_047055.1, forward strand.
CTGTAAAGTCAGGACTGAGAACCACTGCCCTAGTTTAAGCAGGAAAGCCTAGCACTGAAATAAAGGCCTAAATCTAAGGATTCATTTCTTCAAACCCCAGGTCGCAGTGCCATGGGTCGCTTTAACAAATCATGGAATTTTCAGGAATGTAGGCTTCCCCCAATTTTGTTTTTGTGTTCTGTCTCTCTCATTTAAGTCTGTGGGGTGAGAATACAGTTTTTTCCCTCAGTATTTGTAGATCAGAAGTAATTGAAAGGGTGTGTTTGTTCTGAGCAAATAACTGCATCATTCATTATTGGTAAAGACAGAACCTTGTCTTTTTTTTTTTTGTGGTACGCGGGCCTCTTACTGTTGTGGCCTCTCCCGTTGCGGAGCACAGGCTCCAGACGCGCAGGCTCAGCGGCCATGGCTCACCGGCCCAGCCGCTCCGCGGCATGTGGGATCTTCCCAGACTGGGGCACGAACCCGTGTCCCCTGCATCAGCAGGCGGACTCTCAACCACTGCGCCACCAGGGAAGCCCCAGAACCTTGTCTTTATTCGCAAAAATATTCAAGTGTGTAAATAGGGTCAACTATTTACTGTTGAAGGCTTCCAAAATGATTTAGCTTGTTTTTCAGAACATGAATTTTGAATATGGGTGACTATAAAAACAACATAAACCACCATCACCTGTCAGACTTCTATGTGCAGTAGTGTCAGAGAGCTGACAATGTAGCCCAGTTCTGTCGCTTGTTAACATGCCCAAGGAGAGTTAATAGAAACAGCTCCAACAATTACATTACTCTTCCTATAATCTTGAATTGTGTGCCCAGCCTGGGAGCATTTCAGCTTAAAGTTTATGTTCACTAACCTGTGGTACTATACTTTCTGTAATCTGCATGAGCCTTAGCCTGCCTACCTAATTCCCCTACCACCCATGTGGTTCTCAAGAAACAAAAGCAAACAAAGAGACAGGCTCTCTTTCTACTGTCTTTGGAGCTATGGTCTAGGAAACATTTTTGCAATACTTAAAGGTACATCTATTTTGATTTCTGATTCACTAACAAGTGGAAAAGATAATCACGTAGGTACCCTTTTGTTCCCTAGAAACACCAGCCCCAAAGGCAATGGTTCTCCTGAGTAGCTTGTTACAAATGCCGGTTGCAGGGTCTACTCTTGGAAGCTCCTTCTCCCCAGACCACTCTATTCTTAGCCTTGCTTGTCCTCCCAAATCCAGTTTTTCTCAAGGGTGTGATGCATGAACCCCCTACCTGATTTAAAATGTAGACTCCTAGGCCCTTCCCCAGGCCTACTGAGTTCTAATATCTTGGATCAAGGCCCAGGAATATGCATTCTAAGCACAAGATTTTCATGTGATTCTTTGCATGTAGAGCTTTGAGAGTTAACTATCAGTTTCTCTATCGATATCCCAGCTAAAGAACATAGCTAATCTTATTGGTTGTTTGGGGACCCTACTTTAAAAAACTATTAAAAGAGTGCCACAGGTTGAATTATGTCCCCCCAAAAGATACGTTGAAGTCCTAACACCCAGTACCTGTGAATGTGTTGTGACCTTATTTGAAAAAAGGGTCTTTGCAGATGTAATCAAGTTAAAATGAGGTCATTAGGTTGGCCCTAATCCAATATGACTGGTGTCCTTATAAGAAGAGAAGACAGGGACGTTCAGGGGGAAGACAGAGACAGAGATTGGAGGGATGGACCTACAAACCAGGGAATGCCAAGGATTGCCAGTAAACACCAGAAGCTAGAAGAACCGAGGAAGGATTTTACCCTACAGATTGCAAAGGGAGCATGACCAAGCTGATGCCTTGATTTCAGACTTCTAGCCTCCAGACCTAAGAGAATAAATTTCTGTCTTAAGCCACCCAGTTTGTGGTACTCTGTTTATGGCAGTCCTAGGAACCGAATACACAGAGTAATCACCCTGAGGCCCTAGGGTTTTGGAACCCTTGGGGCAATGTTTCTGAAGGAAGTCCCTGGAATATTTGTATTACAAATGCAGGTTTCTGGGCCTTTCTCTGTGCTTCCTAGATCAGAATCTCTCGGGATAGGACCCTGAAGTCTACATTTGTGACAAGCTACCCATTTAGAGTTTCTAAGTACACTCTGCAAGGAATGGTTCCCAGTCCCTGTTGCCCTCAGGATCACTTACGAAACCTTTTGAACATATGTATACCTGGGTTCTTCCTTCAGAGGTTCTGATTCAGTAGGTTTGTGTGGGGCACGAACAGCTGTAGTGCCTAAAGTTCCACAGGTGATTTCGATATGTGGCCTGGGCTGAGAAGCACCACTCTACAAATAGAACAGAGCGTCGCAGAGTCAGGACTCTGACAGTCCCGGGCCACCCACATAGAGGCATTACTTTTTCACCTGGCCTCCAGAAGACAAGTCGAAGGAAAATAAACACTCACTGCTAGTGCAATCCAAGTGTGAAAAGCCTCAACAGTAGTATAGTATCTTTTTAGTCTCCTGCGGACCTCCAGATACACAGATTTGGGCAAGTCAGGCTTCTTGGTTAGGCACATTGTCATCATCGGTGCATCCAGGGTCCCTTTTATTTGTTTACTCAGTAACACCCATGGACAAACACCTGTAAACAAACACCTACCAACTGTAAGATTGAGAATAACTAATAATTTACATGACATCTACCTATGCTCCTCCCTATCTCATCCCACACCTCCCCAGAAATTATCAGTATTCTGAATTTTGTTAGTCATTACCTTGCTTTTATTTACACACACACACCTGTGCCTAAACACTATGTTGTTTATTTTTGTTTTGAACTTTATAAAAAAATTGTCAAGCTATATGTCATCTTCGATTTGCTCTTTTTACTCTACAGTCCATTACTATATGATTTATTTATAATTAATCTTACAGGATGAAAAAGGAATAAAGATTTGGTAGCCCATATTGCCTTTGAGAGTCCTTAACTGTCTTTGGACTTTACTCCATTCTCCTTAGCTTGGCGTTCAAGGCTGTCAATGTCCTAGCCTGGCTGACTTCAATTCCTTCCACTACCCTCCTTTCCAATCAAGCTGTAATGCTCACTGTCACCTACTTCCCCGCCTCCATGTTTTTGTTTGATCAGTTTCTTCCATCTTTGCATATCTCTGCTTGGGGAAATGCTAGCATTCTTCATAGTTCCGCTCATGAAACTGACCTTGATTTCTCATCCAAATCCTAACTCCCACAGGCTTTCTCTCTCTCCTAGAGAAATTACATTCACCTAATACTGTAAGTATCTATTTGCTGTATTTTCCCCCAAATTGTAATTTATAAACCCCCTGAGGATCTTTTTCAACCTTCTGTCCCTTATACAACTGTGCTCGCAATAGCTGCTCAATAATTGTTGAACAAATGCATGGGTATGACTGAAGAAATGTACTTAGCACCGGCAATTTAGAGAGAAGCACAGTGTTATCTCTGTTCTGATAGCTAATATAGCTTGGGGAAGCACCTGAAACTCCCTTTTATTTTTATTCCCTTCCCCCACTCCCCTATCTCTTATTGTGCAAACGAGACTAAATTCCTGATTATCTTCTGGAATTAAGGAATAATCACTTTGTGGGAATTCCCTGGTGGTCCAGTGGTTAGGACTCAGTGCTCTCACTGCTGTGGGCCCGGGTTCAATCCCTGGTGGGGGAACTAAGATCCCACAAGTTGCACAGCACAGCCAAAAAATTTTTTTAAAAAAAGGAATAGTCACTTCGTTAGAAACTTTGCTCTTGAATTACTATTTCAGTTGCATGATTTTAAAGGAAAACTACACGGAATGGGTTTACAGCCTTAAGTTTTAGAAAGTTCAATTGTGTCTATAAATGCTTTTCAGTAACAATAATACTGCCTCCTACACAATCGACCCTTAATCTTCCTTAAGGTCTAAATACTTATTAAATATATATTAGAATTCTATGAAGCTTGGAGAAGCTTTAGAGAACAATGATCTCACGTACAGTTGTCAACTTCTTTAAACATTTCATTTGAGGGTTTGGAAAACTAACTAGCCGTGTATTTCTTAAAACCTCTGCAGTCTGCAGAACACCAAACATCCTGTTCAATGCAGACAGGTCTATCAATTTAATTCCTTAAATCTTAAGGACTTTGAAATGAGTAAACGAAAAGTTAGATACTGGGCAGTCCTCTTTGTTAATCTGCTCCTGCATCTGTGACAACTTCTCATAAAAGCTTTCGGAACAGGATTGCCATAGCTCTCTTTGCTAACTAGCTACTTAGTTGCACAGATAATGTGATTGCTCCATTAAAAGCTCTGGACCATTTGGAAAGAAAAACAACCATGCAATTTCAAAAGAAATCAAAATTCTATTAATTCTAAAGAATCTGGTTTTTGTGGAAAGACCCTTGTAGGATTTTAGTATCCTGCAGTTCTTTCTGGAAAGCTAATAAAATGAAAATCAGTCTCTAGTCTTCGTAAAAGTGATGGAAAGCTGTTGAGGGACGAGGAGGAGAGTGCGGGATAGGAAAAGGGGTAAGGAATTAGGAAAAAAGGAAGATAGAGGGAAGAGGGGACGAGGGAAGGAAGGAAATGTGAGAAGGTGATGAGGAGTGTGGGAAGTGGATAAGAGGTGGGAGGAAATGAGTGGTTAAGGGATAGAGGTGAAGATTCGGAAGCAGGAAAACATTGGGAAAGCGACGAAGAAAGGAAAGGGGGAGGGAAGTTTGGGGGAAGGGAAAATGGAAAGAGATTAACTTAATAATAATTGGCCAATGTCCAACATTAGCCTGAACATCCGGTTTACTTGTAATGTAAATCAAAACACCCACAAGCAATGTGAATGCACCTCTGATTTTCTGATTGCATGTTTTGTCCTTAACTTGGTAAATAAAACTCTTGGTAAAAAAAACAAAAAAAAAAAACTTCTTGAGTTTTTGGTATGAACACTGAAATCCCAAGTCTCCCGTAATGTTCAACGTCAGCATAGTATATATAACCTCGCAGAAGCAAAACAACATACACACCCAGACCATGAATTTTGCTCCTTAAAATGAGATGGGAATGTGGAGCTTTCTCCATCCATCAACGCTGAGAGGGATTCCTAGGGTGAAACTTGTTTCTAATAAGAGAAAAAGTGCTGGGGATAGAGATAAATGTAACCTGATTCTCAAGGAGCTTGCCATAGTTACTTTTACTTTAACATGACAAAGTTCTGAAAACAATTCACTGGTAATTTTACGTTTTTCTGAATGACACCTGCCTATATAATTTCAGAGCTGAAATCCCACCACATAGCTAAGAAAAGTGATCAGAGAAACGACTCAGAAGAGACAGTCAAAACTATCAATTGCAACAGCTTTGAGGAGTTAACATATTCTGTTCGTATTTATCTGCCCCGTGTGAGGGAGAGAAAACTAAGGGAGGTGGAAGCTGTTAGAGTATCTAGTTCCACATCAGCCTGTGAAAAAACAATTCCAGCGCAAGTGCTTCTTCAATGGCTGGAGCCATTAAGTAACAAGCTTCTCAAGTGGGAGTTGCTGTATCTTCTGCGGCAGATGGTGCCTATTTGTCACACCTGCCGATAAATAAAATGCCGCTCATTTCACCGTAAATAACATCATAATATTTCCAAATCTCTCTTACCTTTCCTGGCTCACAGGATGAATGGGATTAGCCATTTAAGCATCCCTTTTGAAGCATGCATCGACAGGCAAGTTGTTCAGGAACATCTCTGGAATATCTGGAAAATAGAAAGAAAGCCTTGTTTTGCCACAGAAGCAGGACTATGTTCATGCAAATATGCTTTCTCTTTCATCTTCCTGAAGAGTCAGACCTTTCCAGCGTAAAACAGAAAAGCACCCTCTATCAGTTACTTAAAATTCCAGTTGCCACTTACAGCTTCAGAGTGCAGTTTCAGATGCCTGCTTCTTATAAACTCCAAAGAGAGAAGTGTCTGTTTGGATGTGTATATACCATCCGGAACACTTGAATGGAAGCAGCCTGAATAGTGAAGTCCCCAGTTCCTCTTTCGCAGGCAACAGTTTAGAGCGTGCGGGAAAGGTAGTGATTCAGCTCTGCCTTGTAGCGGTGTGGAGCCGAGAGGGAGGAGGTAAGAGAGAAGCTGAGAAGCAAAGTTTGTATAAGCCTTCCACTTTAACCCCTTCGAGTCTTCCTCATGAATCTGTAGGACTAGTGAAGACTCCCTGTTTTTGTAAAAGCCTCTTCATATGACATTTAAGGGGATCAGATCTCCTGCTCAATTCAAGAGGTTTTTCATCTTAGGTTTATAGTAATATATGCATAGAATTGAAACCAAACATGCCAGGATATAGTGGTATTTAAATAATTCCATCTTTATAAACAGAATGTGTGCATATGTTGGGGAAACTTTTTTGTAGGCGCCAACTGAATACTTTTATTTTGAATTTTTTGTGGAGATTTAACATCAGTATTGGAATCCAGGTCTGAGTTTCTGGTTGGGGGTCTAAGCTTTAGGTAGAATATCTTTGAAGAAGGCATGTCTATCCAGGGTACATGTGCCATTAAAAATGATTCATCCAACTGTAGTTTAACTGTCATTACTGTGTTTTATATATTGTGGCAAGAGGAAGGAGATTAACATTTCTTGAGTGCCTACTCTGTGTCAAGCATTTAATGTAGAGAATCTCATTTAATCCTCACAACAACGCTGTGACTTGTATATTATTATTCTCATTCTACAAATAAGGAAACAGAGGCTCAGTGATGAAGCATGTCATGTAGTTTAGTACGCTTGGAGCCAGTATTTGAAAACAAGGCAGTGTGATCCCAAAGTCTCTGCTCTTTTCTCTGTAGCAGTAGTTCTTCACCTCTGGTACGTCTTGGATTCCTCTGAGAACTTAATGAAAGCTATGGATTGTCTTCTTCCTCAGAAATAGGCATATAATTTCCATGCTCCATGGCCTCCAGGTTAAGAACAGCTGAACAAGGCTTCCCTGGTGGCGCAGTGGTTGGGAGTCCTCCTGCCGATGCAGGGGACACGGCTTCATGCCCCGGTCCGGGAAGATCCCACGTGCCGCGGAGCGGCTGGGCCCGTGAGCCATGGCCGCTGAGCCTGCGCGTCCGGAGCCTGTGCTCCACAGTGGGAGAGGCCACAACAGTGAGAGGCCCGCGTACCGCAAAAAAAAAAAAAAAAAAAAAAAAGAACAGCTGAACGCCCTCATGTCACTTGTCCAATATTACAACATTATTAGTGCATTGTTCATCCAAAAACTCATGGTCATCAACAATTTTTAGTATGAAATTAATAATTCCGTATTATTAATAATAGTATATAATAATAATAGCATAATAATGTATTATGCCAATCTTTCAGATATTACTGCAGTGCTTTTTCCTTTCTCCCAAATTTTCTTTAACAAATCTTGCATCTTTCTTTTTTTTTTTTTTTTTGTGGTATGCGGGCCTCTCACTGTTGTCTCTACCATTGCGGAGCCCAGGCTCCGGATGCGCAGGCTCAGTGGCCATGGCTCACGGGCCCAGCCACTCTGCGGCATGTGGGATCATCCCGGACCAGGGCATGAACCCGTGTCCCCTGCATCGGCAGGCAGACTCTCAACCACTGCGCCACCAGGGAAGCCCCCAAATCTTGCATCTTTTAACTTTTCATTTCCCTCATTCTAGTGGTTACAGTGGGTTGAGACTCTCCTTGAAATTGTTAATACCTCACCAGCATAGTCTAATACCCTGTGGAGTATGCTGGGGTCTCTCAAACTGGAGTAGTATGCTCAAGATTCATGAAACTACAGGGTAAACATAATGCATCTTTCTAGAGGATCTCAGGGAGAACGTAGGTAATTTGAGTGATCATTTTCAAGATAGTTTATATGACAATAAACATATAGTAGAATAAAATGCAAATTTTGTATGCACTTTTACAATCAAGCATGAGACTTCAGAGAAATGTTGCACTTGTGGTGGTGTCTCTTTGGGCTACCCAGACTTCTCCAGGGATACGTGTTCACTCTATTCTGCCATTTGGGATATTTTGGTGAAAAAGTTGGAAGGTCACGTTGTAACAAAAAGACCATGGATTTTGAAGTCAGATAGACCTAGGTTTCAGCCTCAGCTTTGATCTATATTTTCTAGGTTACCTTGAGAAAGTCTAATTTCTCAGTTTTATCGTCTGTAAAAGAGGGAAAAACTCTCTTCATGAGGATTATACAGGAAAACATCTCTAAAGCCTGCACTACATGGTAGATGCTCAATAAATGTTAATGCTGCCATCTCAATTTTTTAAATGTCCAAAGAGAATGAGGCTACTTGAATATAACTGGAGATTTCATTAGGGGTAGTCTAATGTTTCCAACCTAATTAGGAAAAAGAAGCCTTAGGTAACATGATATTAAAATGCAAGTTTCCAGGAAGACATAATAGATGCCCTACAGTAGATGGGAAATTCCAAAGCCAGATCATGACGTACAGAATTTGCAAAGGAAATGCTCCAGAACAGGTTCCAAGAAATAAAAAGAAGTCAGGTTGTGGAGGAGAGTGGGGGGAAAACTTGTGCAAACATTTCTTTGTAGAGATCTGTTGCCAGGCTAAGACTCCATTCCACCTCTACAGGAGTGTTGGAATAGTGGAGGTATTACCTCCTTCACCCCAACCCTAGTGAGCGGGGTTTCACCAGACCATCAGAGAGCTTGACATTTGTTCTCTGCAGCAGGAGCAGAGAACTGGAGCTGCACTTCATTCTGAGAAAGCTTAACGTGACCCTTGGCAGGAAGACAGGGTTGACTGTTTTGGGATTGGCCAGCATTCCCAGAATTTATCAGGCAAGGGATGTTTGAGGGTTTCCTGCGAATCAATCAAAAGGGTGTCATGCAAGAGAGAGAGCCAAGGTGGGGTCACACTAGACCCTGTCCAATAGAGCCACCTGGAGGGGTGTAGAGACCCCAGAAAAAAAAAAGCTGGAGATAACTGTTGGATTCCTAGGGGTGGAGGAAAGAGTTGTAAACTACCAACCTGAATATAAATTATAAACCCAGGTCTCCCAAATTACAGGAGAGGGGTCCTCCGTGGTGGGAACATTTAAAGAACCCAGAGAAGAGCCAGAGACCCAGAGAGTGGGAAGCCATTTCTTCTACCAAGGAAGAAAAGACCGATCCCTTTACCTCTCTTCCCTGTTCCTGCTTCCACCCTGGTGAGGGTCCAAACAGGAGCTGGCAAGTGGGGAGGGAAAGAAGAAAACCTATCATCCCCCACTTCTCCAAAGGCAGAGAACCACCACCTACAGGCCTCAGTGTGGAGTGGGAGGGGGGACCTTATTTCCAAGTAAAGCCTAAAGAATTTGATTAATATCTTGGACTGAATATGTTCTGATTACTGAATCAAGACTGTGTTTTGTGACTTTGAGTGATTTTAGGACTGTTTACTCTTGAAGGAATGAACAGGAAAATCATGTGACTTGTCCAAGTTTCTATCCAAGGTCAGAGAAATTTTACCCCAAAGAAGTATATTTTATTTGCACATTAGGAGACAAAATGAAGTTGTGTTTTGATTCTATCGTTAATTATACTTTAAAAAATATTGGTTATAAATATTAATTCTTTCCTTCATTCAATGAATATCTGAGTGCTTTTATGTGCCAGGCATTGTGCTAGGAATAGGACATACAGTGAAATGAAAAATAGTCCTTGCCTTCAAATCGTTTATGATCTATGGCAGGGGTCAGCAAATGCTGACCTTCTTCTGTAAAGGGCCAGAGAGTAAATATTTTAGGCTTTGAGGGACACTTAAGATCTCTGTTGCAAATTCCTCTTTCTTCAACCAATTCTATAAAAATGCAAAACCATTCTTGAGGTCTAAACAAACAGAGGTCATGGGTCAGATTTAACCCATGGGCCCTAGCTTACTGCCTCCTTATGTGTGGAAGAAACAAACTTTTAAAAACCACCAATTAGGGCTTCCCGGGTGGCGCAGTGGTTGAGAGTCCACCTGCCGATGCAGGGGACGCAGGTTTGTGCCCCGGTCCGGGAAGATCCCACATGCCGCGGAGCGGCTGGGCCTGTGAGCCATGGCCGCTGAGCCTGCACGTCCAGAGCCTGTGCTCTGCGACGGGAGAGGCCACAACAGTGAGAGGCCCGCGTACCGCAAAAAAAAACCCCAAACAAACCACCAATTACCATACATTTATTATGATTGAAGATGTGCTTAGGATACTTGGGGAGGAGACACAGAAGAGCATTACCTAACTCTAGGGAATCGTGACTTCCTGGAAGTGGCAATGTTGATTTGAGACCTGAAGGATGAGTAAGAGTTGGTCAGGGTTAAAGGAGGTGAGTGCTATTCAAGGCAGAAGGAGCTGCCTATACAGAGGCACCAAAGCTTGACAGAGCTTGGCTCACTTTAGAAACTACAGAAGGGGAAACTGAACTTTACAGAGGTCAGTTTGCTCAAGATCACACAACTAGTAAGTGATGGAGCCTAAAATCTTAACCCAGGTGTGCTTGAATATAAACCTATGCTCCTAACCACTGTATCATCCTCCTGCCCTGGTACTAAAGCTATGTCTAAGAGCTACTTCTTACTTTTTGCAAGTCAGCAGCTCTTTCTGGCTCACTTCTGATTCCCTTGGGGGTGAAAATGTCAAAGTTCTAGAAGGGCTTGCAAGACCTTAAAAATAAGACAGTGAATCAATAACGTTGGGTTGTCATGATTACAAGTCTAGTTCTCCCTTTTAAAAATAACCCTTCCACCCAATAAAGCCTAGCACGCATTGCTCAAATTCAGAGTTTGCTTATTTCTTCCTTACAGGAAGGGGTTTTTCCCCGCCTGGGAGCTAAGCCCTAGCACTGTGATAATGTAATTTCTTACCTTATTGTTATAGATTTATAATGAGATAATAGTACCCTTTGGTTTGGACTACATATGGTGATTGGTCCAAGTACTGTTCTGATCTTCATCACTCACACCGATGACCTTGGTCAAATGAGTTTACTCAGCACAGATTAAATCTGTCAATTTTTTTTATTGATTCCTTGGTGGATTTTTATTTTCCCCATGGTTTGGAAAGCTAGGTTAGCCATGCAACAACTACCCCCTTAACGTCTGCCATGCACTCTTGGAGTCAGCAAGACTAAAGGTTGCAATAAGGAGGAAAAGGGAATGGGAATGGTCCAGACTTGCTGTCGCTGGCCTTCCACTGGTCAGTGGCTCTTAACCAGGCTGTGCTTTGTCACCCAAGGAGCTCTTTCAAAATACAGAATCTCGGCCCTATCCCAGACCTTCTGCAGGGCTGAAACCTGAGAATATGTATTTTTAACAAGCTCCCCAGGTTAAGAGCCACTGCCTTGTGGGAATAGACAGATAGGTCCCTAATGAAATGATTGTTTTAAAAAATATATCAGACACTCTTGATCTATGCATAGAAATTCTGCTGTTTTTTTACACAAATAGAAAAAAACAATCCTAAAATGCATCGGGAACCACAAAAGACCCTGAATAGCCAAAGCAATCTTGAGAAAGAAAAGCAAAGCTGGAGGCACCACACTTCCTGGTTTCAAACTATATTACAAAGCTCTAGTAATCAAAACAGTATGATACTGGCATAAAAACAGATACATAGACCAATGGAGCAGAATCAAGAGCCCAGAAATAAACCCATACATATATGGTCAAATAATATTTGATGAAGGAGCCATTAATACTCAAAGGAGAAAAGACAGATTCTTCTTCAATAAATTGTTTGGGGAAAATGTATATTCACATGCAAAAGAATGAAACTGGACCCCTATCATACACCACTCACAAAAATTAACTCGATATAGATTAAACAGTTAAATGTAAGACCCCAAACCATAAAACTCCTAGAAGAAAACATAGGGAAAAATTTCCTTGACATTGGTCTTGGCAATGACTTTTTGGATATGACACCTAATGCACAAGCAACCAAATAAAAAATAAAAAGTGGGACTACATCAGACTAAAAAGCTCTGCACAGCAAGATAAATGATCAGCAAAATAAAAAGACAACCTATGGAATGGGAGAAAACATTTTCAAGCCATCTAATAGGATAAGGGGTTAATATCCAAGATATATAAGGAGCTTATACAACTCAAGAGCAAAATCATCATCGTCATCATCATCATAATCATCCAATTGAAAAATGGGCAAAGGATCTGAATAGACATTTTTCCAAAGAAGATATACACGTGGCCAACAAGTACATGAAAAGGTGCTCAACATCACTCATCATCAGGGAAATGCAAATCAAAACCAAAGTGAGATATCACTTCACACCTATTAGTATGTTTAATATCAAAAAGACAAGAGCTAAGCACTAGCAATGATGTGGAGAAGACGGAACCATTGTGTATTATTTTTGGGAATGTAAATTGGTGCAACAACCATGGAAAACAGTATGGCAGTTCCTCAAAAAATAAAATAAAAATAGAACTACCATATGATCCAGAAATCTCCACTTCTGGGTATATATCCAAAGGGAAAGAAATTACTATCTTGATTTGTACTCCCATGTTCATTCAAACATTATTTACAATAACAAAGACATGGAAACACTTAAGTATCCCCTGATGGATGAATGTGTATATGTATATAATATATATAGGAATATTACTCAGCCATATAAAGAAGGAAACCCTGTCATTTGCAACAGCATAGATGAACCTTGAGGGCACTATGCTAAGTGAAATAAGTCAGACAGAGAAAGACAAATGCTGATGATATTACTTATAAGTAGAATCTAAAAACACCCGAAGTCATAGAAACAGAGAGTAGAATGGTAGTTGCCAGTGCGTGTTGGGTGGCGAGAGGGTGAGGGAAGTGAGTGAAAGGGATCAAAGGGTACAAACTTCCAGTTATAAGATGAATAAGTCCTGGAGATGTAATGTATAGCATGGTGACTGTAGTTAACAATACTCTGTCTGTATACTTAAAAAGTTGCTAACAGAGTAGATCTTAAAATTCGCACCACAAAAAATAAAAGTAACCATGGGAGGTAGCAACTATATAAAGTCATGGATGTGTTAACTAATCCTATAGTGGTACTCATTTATATATATATATAAAATCTCACATCGTACACCTTAAACTGACACATGTTATATGTCAGTTACATCTTAATAAAGCTGAAAAAATAAAAGAAAATTCTGCTTAAGAAGGGAGTATATTGAAGTTCATTGTTCTAATGTTTCAGTAACCTGTAAAATGGGCTTTTGTCACTAATCAGTTGGATATCATCACAGTAATGAGTATGATGCTCTTTAGTGCTATACTTCCAGAAGAAATTAAACAAATAGCAAAGTGAGAGCTCAAACTGTAGTCAAAACAGGTTTATGGGGAGTTCCCTGGGGGTCCAGTGGTTAGGACTCGGTGATTTCACTGCTGAAGGCCAGGTTCAATCCCTGGTCGGGGAACTAAGATCCCACAAGCTGCACTGCATGGCCGGAAAAAAAAAAAGTTTTATGTATTTCAATAAGTTAAAGATGGCAGACAGATTACATGCATATATTACCTCTACACCCCAAGATAGCAAAAGAATACAAAAGATATAAATTCATGATGATGAAGAGAATGGGAAGGGAGCCATTAGTGGATGAAAGTTGGATGAAAGCTGGAAAACAGATGGAGATGTAGTAACTGATAAAGTAGTATAGAAGTCACAGTTTACAATACTTGCAGAGAGGCAATACAGTGAAAGAGAAAGTCACCCTTCCCTGCATAAATGCTGTTTGAAAAAGAGAATGAGTGAGTCGTAAGGCATAAGGGGGGAGGGAATAAATTAAGTCATTTTTAATAGAGTCCCCCATTATTCCCCCCAATCTGGTGAACAGAATACCTTGTGGTCAGAAATATCCTCCATGAGCTCCAAAAAATTGGAGTGTTATTCTTTAAAGAGATTGAGAGGTCCAAGAGAAAAGGCCTCCACATTTTTACATTTAGGAAATCCTCCAACAAAATGACTAGCTCCCCATTCATGTATATGAAGCTCCCAGTCACTTTTTTTAATGCCGCATTCTTCCATGTGAACAAAAAAAAATCAATGATCACCAAATATTTAAGGAAAACTTTCAACATGAAAGAATGATAAACAGATAGAAAAAAAATCAAGGACCCTTGAGAGAGAAAAAAAGAGGAGAGGCAAAACACCCTAATTAGTATACTAAGAGAGATTCAAGAAAACATTGCATTTATATAACAGGATATTTGAAAATAAATAAAAGGAGGACAAGAAAGATATCTTGAAATAAAAGATATTTATTTAAGAGATATTTTAAATTTATTTAAAGATATTTAAATAAAAGATTGCTGAGATAAAATTCAAGGGAAGATTTGGAATATAGAGTTGAGGAAGTATCAAAGAAAGTAGCACAAGACTAAAAGAAGGAAAATGAGATAGAAAATATAACATGACACATAGAAGGAAAACACAGAAGATCCAACATTGACTAATAGCAATTCAAGAGAGAACAAAGTAGAGGGAATTATCAAAGAAATAATACAAGAGAATTTTTCAGAGTATATTCTTATGAAATTTCAGAATACAAAGTGTAAAGATATCCTCAAAGCTTCCAGAGAGAAAAACAATAACCTACAAAGAAATGAGAATGATATTGACATTGGACTTCTTTTTTTTAATTGAAGTAGAGTTGATTTACAATGTCATGCTAGTTTCAGGTGTACAGCACAGTGATTCAGTTTTATATATATATATGTATATATATATGTATTTTTTCAGATTCTTTTATAGGTTATTACAAAATATTTAGTATAGTTCCCTGTGCTATACACTAGGTCCTTGTTGGTTATCTACCTTATATATCATAGGGTGTATTTGTTAATCTCAACCTCCTAATTTATCCCTCCCCCCCTTTCCCCTTTGGTAACCATGAGGTTGTTTTCTATGTCTATGAGTCTTTGGTTTTTTTATATTCTACATATAAGCAATTTCATTGATATTTGTCTCTCTGTCTGGCTTACTTCACTTAGTGTGATAATCTGTAGGTCCATGCATGTTGCACAAAAGGCATTAATTCATTCTTTTTTATGGCTGAGTAATATTCCATTGTATATGTATACCACATCTTTATCCATTCCTCTGTCGATGGACATTTAGGTTGCTTCTGTGTCTTAGCTATTGTGAATAGTGCTGCAATGATCATTGGGGTGCATGTATCTTTTCAAATTATAGGAGGTAACTACAAGAAGAAACAGCTAAATAAGTAGAAGGGGTTGTCCTGGAGGGCGTAAACACGGGATGTGACATGGTGGAGCAGAAGTCTGTTGCTTTGCATCATAAGCCCTCCTGTATTCTGTTTTAACCTTGTGTGTGTATTACTTTGATAAATACTTCTGAATTATTTAAGAAATTGAACTATTGAGTTTTTTTCAGGTTCTTGTCCGATAAAGATGGTCACCATGGATAATGGGATTTAGATCAGAAAAAAATTCCATTATCAAGCATTTGTTGAACACTTATTATTTGCCTAGCCCCCTGCTAAGTGCTAAAGGGAGCTCCAAGAGTATTTAAGACAGTCTCTGTCCACAAGGAACTTGAAACCTAGTTGGGCAAAGCAAACCAGTACGTGAAACAATTAGAGAATGAAGATACATAGTAAAGTGCTGAACTGTTGGTATGCTAAATTATGCCCATTAGAAAATCTGGCAACAGGAAGATGAAATCAGATTGGATTGAAATTAGGGAGTGCTTCAGGTGGACCTGGGGCTTGTTTCTGGCTTTAAATGATGGAAAAGATAGGAATAGGTCTAGAAGGTAAGGGTGTTAGAGGAGGGAAAGGCAACATGAACAATGACCTGGAGAAGATTTTTTTTCTAATTTGTTATGTATTATTAGGAAGAAATTTTTATTCTTTCTAATATCTCTAAAATGCTTTCTCTTTAAATCTCCCTAATTTAAAAACTTTCTCTGAGTGGATTATTTTTTTTCTTGCTGACAGTGCAGTAAATTTTCTGTCACTTTGTAGAATGGGAACTGCCATTTACTAAATGAGCTTTTCTCTATTCTGTGCTCCTTTGGTGCCAAGCCTTAATAAAGACAGATGGGTTTCCCCCATCGTGCTGCTGCTTCCCAGCTCAGGCTGATGAATATGAGACTGAGAGCCTGACCCTGTCATTGTCAGGTAATATAAAAGGTTTCATCCTATTTATTGCCATACTTTAATTACTGGGGGAAAAGTATGAATTAAGAAACAAAGGATTTAAAATCATTTCAACAAAACCAGGATGTCTGAGCAAATTAAAACCATCTTTTTTCTTTTCCATTTTCTCTTCCTTTGTGGGGGAGAGTGAAGGTGGTGGGGTGATTAGTGTTGTTTGGGTTAAATTTAATTAATAGGAACTCACAGCATAATGTTCCATGAAGAATGTACATGTCAAAAAACCATGTGGTTATAGGGCTATCAATTCAAATATCTGGGTTCAATTCAATGGAAATTTTAGCCAAGTTATGAGACTTTACTGGTTATCCTGGAAATCATTTACGGACCTGGTTGGAATTAGTACATAAGCCTTTAGAGTGGTTTCCTGGAACTAGCCCTGAAGATAAATTTTATAACATAGTCTGTGATTCCCTAAACCATTTGAGAGAATATGCTAGTTGCTCCTCATGTGTTGTGATATAATGTGGGAACACTAGGAACACCCCTTGCCCTCAATTCACCCAAAACTATTCCTCTCTTCTTTCTACTGTGCCAAATCTAAAATACCATTCACTCATTCATTCATTCCTTGGTGGTAGGATTTTGTATCTCTAGAGACCTTCAGCTAAATTGCGTCTGCCCCCTCAGGTCAGATTTTATGGTTCCAATCGACTTCTAACACTTTAATGTGAAAAAATTTATCTGATTGCTTATGTGTGTGTGTGTAATGATTTTTTTTTCAGGATAAAACCCTTTTTTTAACAAGATAATACATGCTTATGATTAAAAACAAAAATCTTAAGCAATATGCAAATATGTAGAGTGAAGTCTCTCTCCGCTCTTCCCCTCACCTTTACAGAAGTAACCACTGTTTTAACAGAACAGTTTCATTTCTATATTTCTAGACTTTTTCTATGCATATGCAAATACATGTGTGTGTGTACATGTACACATATAAGGAATAGGGTTACAAGTATGTTGTTCTGTAATTTGTTGTCATTCAACCACATACTATGGACAGCCTTCCATGTCATTAGTTACATATTTACCTGTTCTTTTAAATGTCTTCCCTTTATTCCTTAATATATATATAGCTTAAATTATTTAACCAATACCCCATGTATGCACACTGGGTTGTTCAAAGTTCTGATATTATAACACTGCAATGATTGTCCTTATATATACAGATCTCTGCACAGAAAAGTGAAATTGCTGGATTGAAGATATTCAAGCTAAAATGCTTCATTGATACAGCTAATTGCCTTCCAAAATGGGGTCACCAGTTTATGTTGGGGAGGAAAAATTTTTCCTCTACACTTCTAGGTTCTTCTGGCTGGTCTGTGAATTAAATTGACCTGAGACAGATCAACAGGAGAAAATCAAACAAAAGTTTAATAACATGTATACACGGGAGAGACCTAGGAGAACTGAGTAACTTGCCAAAAAGGCTGAAGCCCTCACCTTAAATACCATCTTCAGCTAAAGACAAAAGAGGATGTTTGGGGGGTGGGGTTTAGTACTTCAGAGGGGAGGAAGGCAATTCACAGGGAGATGGAAAATAAGCAAATGTTTGCTGGGCCCTACAGAAACAATGGGACCCAGAGAGGAATTTTAACAAACAGACTTTGCTGGGTTCCTCCCTATCTACCACACCTAGTTCTACTATAGTTATCTATGGTAATATCTCCCTTCCTGAAATAGGTTCTCTATCTACATTCTTTAGGCAGTTAAGGGGAAGGTCAAAGGTTCTTCTTCCTGAGTCTTTTGGGCCTTGATTGTTTTCAGTTTGGAAATAATCTGCATTCCAAAGAGACATGTGGCAAATTTTGTTCCCCTACACTATGCTCCCACCAACATTGCATTGGCACAATCCTTTTCCACATGCTCCCTCCAGAGATGGATAGAAACTAATAATGAATGTTTTTTGTTTCTGATTATAAAAGGACTGCATTTCATTTGTAGATAAAGTTGGAAAACATAGAAGAGTATTTAAAGTTAAAATATTCTGTATTCGGGCTTCCCTGGTGGCGCAGTGGTTGAGAGTCTGCCTGCCGATGCAGGGGACACGGGTTCGTGCCCCGGTCCGGGAAGATCCCACATGCCGCGGAGCGGCTAGACCCGTGAGCCATGGCCGCTGAGCCTGCGCGTCCGGAGCCTGTGCTCTGCAATGGGAGAGGCCGCAACAGTGAGAGACCCGCGTACCGCAAAAAAAAAAAAAAAAAAAAAAAAATTCTGTATTCATATTAATCAGTAAGAATCATCCTTACACATTTGGTGTAGTTAATTTCTACTCTTCTTTCTTTTTGTATATTGATGACCTTTAACATTCAAATGAAATATGTTCTGAGACAATGACAAGTCCCCAAAGTCTTGACTACCTCTATAACATATTTCACTCACAAAACACAAGTTTTGCAGTGACTGTATTGCACTCAATGAAACAGTTTTCTAATCACTTTTATTTATTTTCATATATATCATATAGTGAATTTGTTCATATCAAAGATCTACACCACATGAAATTCAAACAGCTCTAAACTTTATTTATTCAAAGTTTCTATTTACTGGCTAAGCATTATCTTCTGTGTTTTTAATCTTTCTATCTACTTCCATCACTAGCAATTGCATTTGGCTTTTCTTTTTAGGCCACTCAAAAAAAATGGAAAATAATGCCTGTCTGCTTTCATTCTATTATTCTTTTTTCTTCTATTCATTTCTTTTTGAACATTCATGTTTTCTGGTGTGACACTGTAATTCTAAATTATTCAAGATTGCTCTATTCTTTCATGTATTTAGGATACATTTTTTCAAAATTCCTAGGCCTGAGGTAATAATGACTATTAATGATTGCCCAAATGACCTTTCCAAATGCATGGATCATCCCTGTTATATAGTACAAAACTGGATTTTTAAATGTCAAGTGTTTTTTTTCCATTTTTAGGATTGGATCTAATATGCAAATCTACTTATGTCACTTTTCTACTTCAGTTGTCTTTTTTCCCCCAGTTTTATTGAGAAATAATTGATACACAGCACTGTATAAGTTTAAGCTGTACAACATAATGATTTGACTTACATACATCATGAAATGATGACCACAATAGGTTTAGAGAACATCTGTCATCTCATATAGGTACAATATTAAAGAAATAGAAAAAAAATTTTTTCCTTGTGATAAGAACTCTTAGGATTTACTCTCTAACTTTCATATATAACATATAACATAACATACAGTGTTAATTATCTTTATCATGTTGTACGTTATATCCATAGTACTTATTTATCTTATGACTGGGAATTTGTACCTTTTGACTGCCTTCATCCAATTCCCCCTCCCTCCATTCCACACCTCTGGTAGTCACAAATATGATCTCTTTTTCCATGAGTTTGTTTGTTTTTGAAGTATAATTGACCTACAACACTGTGTTAGTTCCTGGTACGCAACAGTGATTTGATATTTCTATACATTTCAAAAGGATCACTGTGATAACTCTAATTGTCATCTGTCACTGTACAACAATGTGTATTTCATACCTGTGACTCATTTATTGTGCAACTGGAAGTTTGTGCCTTTTTTTTTTTTTTTTTTTTTTTGGCCACACGGCATGTGGAATCTTAGTTCCCTGACCAGGGATTAAACCCGCACCCCCTGCAGCGGAAGCACAGAGTCTTAACCACTGGACTGCCAGAGAAGTCCCTGGAAGTTTGTACCTCTTAATCTCCCTCACATATTTCTCTCCTCCTTCCAACCCCCTCCCCTCTGGTAACCACCTGTTTGGTCTCTGTATCTACGACTCTATTTCTGTTTGGTTATGTTTGTTCATTTGTTTTTTTAGATCCACATATAAGTGAAGTCATACAGTATTTTTATCTTTCTCTGTCTGACATTTCACTTAGCAAAATATCCTCTAGGTCCATCCATGTTGTCATAAATGTCAAGATTTCATTCTTTTTTATGGCTGAGTAATATTCCAGTGTGTGTGTGTGTGTGTGTGTGTGTGTGTGTATACCACATTTTCTTTATCCTTCCATCTATTGTTGGGCACTTAGGTTGCTTCCATATATTGGCTATTGTAAATAATGGTGCAATGAACATAGGGGTGCATATATCTTTTTGAATAAGTGTTTTCACTTTCTTTGTGTAAATACCTAGGAGTGGAATTGCTGGATCCTATGGCATTTCTGTTTTTAATTTTTGAGGAACCTCCATACAGTTTTCCTTAGTGGCTTCGCTAATTTACATTCCCACCAACAATGCATGAAGAGTCCCTTTTCTCCACATCCTTGCTGACACTTGTTATTTGCTGTCTTTTTGATGATAGCCATTCTTTTTTTAAAAAATATATATGTATTTTATGTATTTATTTTTGGGTATGTCGGGTCAGTTGCAGCACATGGCATCTTCGTTGTGGTGTGCAGGCTTCTCTCTAGTTGTGGCATGCAGGCTCCAGAGTGTGTGGGCTCTGTAGTTGCAGCATGTGGGCTTAGTTGCCCCACAGCATGTGGGATCTTAATTCCCCAGCCAAGGATCGAACCCACAATCCCCTGCATTGGAAGGCAGATTCCCTGGACCACCAGAGAAGACCCTTGATAACAGCCATTCTGGCAGGTGTGAGGTGATATCTCACTGTGGTTTTGATTTGTGTTTCCCTGATTAGTGATGTTTGAATATGTTTTGATGTGCTTCTTGGCCATCTGTCTTCTTTGGAAAAATGTCTATTCAGGTCCACTGGCCATTTTTTTTTTTTTTTTTTTTGGCGGTACATGGGCCTCTCACCACTGTGGCCTCTCCTGTTGCGGAGCACAGGCTCTGGATGCGCAGGCCCAGCGGCCATGGCTCACGGGCCCAGCTGCTCCGCGGCATGTGGGATCCTCCCGGACCGGGGCACGAACCCGCGTCCCCTGCATTGGCAGGTGGACTCTCAACCACTGCGCCACCAGGGAAGCCCCACTGGCCATTTTCTAATTGGGTTGTTTGGTTTTTGATGTCAAGTTGTATGAGTTCTTTGTATATTTTGGATATTAACCCGTTGTTGGATATATCATTTGCAAATATTTTCTCCCCTTCAGTAGGCGGCCTTTTCATTTTGTTGCTAGTTTCCTTCACTGTGCAAAAGCTTTTTAGTTTGATGTAGTCCCATTTGTTTATTTTTCCTTTTGTTTGCCTTGCCTGAGAAGATATATCTAAAAAACTGTTGCTAAGACTGATGTCAAATAGCGTATTGCCTATGTTTTGCTCTGGAAGTTTTATGGTTTCAGGTCTTATGTTTATGTCTTTAATCCATTTTGGGTTTATTTTTGTATGTGGTGTAAGAAAGTAGTCCATTTTGATTCTTTTACATGTAGCTGTCCAGTTTTCCCAGCACCATTTTTTGAAGAGGTTGTCTTTTCCCCATGGTATATTCTTGCCTCCTTTGTTGTAGATTAATTGCCCATATAAGTGTGGGTTCATTTCTGTACTCTATTCTGTTCGATTGTCAGTTTTGGTACCAGTACCATACTGTTTTGATTATTGTAGCTTTGTAATATAGTTTGAAATCAGGGAGCATGATACCTTCTATTTTATTCTTCTGTCTTAAGATTGTTTTGGGTCTTTGGACCTATTCTGGGTCTTTTGTAGTTCCATATAATTTTTAAAAATTTATTTATTTTATTTATTTTATTTTTGGCTGTGTTAGGTCTTCGTTGCTGCGAGCGGGATTTCTCTAGTTGCAGTGAGCAGGCTTCTCATTGTGGTGGCCTCTCTTGTTGCGGAGCATGGGCTCTAGGCACGTGGACTTCAGTAATTGTGGCTTGCAGGCTCTAGAGCACAGGCTCAGTAGTTGTAGCGCACAGGCTTAGTTGCTCCATGGCATGTGGGATCTCCCTGGACCAGGGCTCAAACCTGTGTCCCCTGTGTTGGCAGGCGGATTCTTAACCACTGCACCACCAGGGGAGCCCTCCATATAAATTTGAGAATTATTTGTTCTATTTCTGTGAAAGATGCTATTGGTATTTTGATAGGGATTCCATTGGACCTATAGATTGCCCTGGGTAGTATAGTGATTTTAATCATATTAATTCTTACTGTATTCTTTCAGGCATTTAGGATACATTTTTCAAAATTCCTAGGCCTGAGGTAATAATGACTATTAATAATTGCCCTAATGACCTTTCCAAATGTGTGTATCATCCCTGTGTTATCCAATACAAAATTGGATTTTTAAATGCCAAATTACTCTCTTTTCATTTTTAGGATTGGATCTAATATGCAAATCTGGTCATGTCACTTTTCCACTTTCGTTGCCTTTTTTAAAAAAAACTTTCACAAAAATGGTATCATACTGGACATATTATTGTACAGTATACTTTGATTTTTAATTTAATAATTCTTTGTAGTAATATTGTCTATTCAATACATAGAGATTTATCTCATTCTTTTCAATAGCTGGATAATATTCTACAAAATGGCATCCCTTAATTTACTCAACCATTACCCTACTGATGAACATTTAGTGTTTTGGGTTTTTTTTAGTTGTTTGCTTACTATAAACCATATTCCTTGGGTCAACAACTTGTTTCAGTTTACTTGGGACTTTCCTGGGTTTAACACTGAAGTCCCATGTGCCAGGAAACTCCTCAGCAATGGGCAAACTGGGACAGTTGATCACTCCACTCTTACACCTTCCTACATCTATTCTTACCTACTGGCATTTTGTTTGTGCCACATACTTTCCCAGAACTGGAATTTTGAGGTCATCTCGTTGCTTTTATACATTACACTTTGTAGGAAGTCCTATTGGAATGGGACCCAGGTAGTTTTTCAAGTGGGGAATGTGGAGAACATAGAGTATGGCTCTGGTCCATATTAGAAGCCATAATAAAAATCTTTTAGCATTAGGCCATTTGAGTGGGGGGGAGAGAGGATTACAAAAGGGCATGCCCTTACAGAAAGGGCATGAAGATTGCTGAGTGGATAAAGGAAAATGCAGAAGGACCCAAAAAACAAATTTTGCCCTCATATTTTTGCCTAGAATAAGTACTGCTATGTAGAACCACTAGTTTAAGGACATAGCAGTGAATTAAGAATCTGGAGACCTGTCTTATTTAATAGCTTTGCATCTCAATTTTTTTGTTCAAATAGGAAAAACTAGACATTCACCTTTTTCTCATATCCTAGAGGTGTTAGACAGCTAAATTCCAGTGTTTATAAAAGTACCTTGAGCTACTTAAGCTATTAAAAAGGTTATAAAAATATGAAATACTTGTCCTGGTAATCCACAGATGTCTTCTTGCCTTGTTCACAGATGCTGGGTTATATTAGCATCTCTTAATTAATATTGAGCAAACAGGGTTTCAGTAGGCCTATTTAATAGGTACATGTACAGCTTCTTTTGCCGTCGGAGGTAGTGTATTTCAGAGAGAAGATTCTCAATATTATTTGCCTTATGCTTTAAGTCAGGCAACAATTAAGGAAGCAAGAACATCTGCCTTCCAGGACCTGGTACTCATCTGTCAATTCTAAAATAGTTTCAAGGCAATTTGTTAGGTAGTGCTGGCTGAATGATTGGTTTTCCTGTGATAATTGCCAATGTATTTTCTGTAAGGCCTGAAGACGGAGAGGCAGAGGGTTAGGAAAGAACATTCTAGGGCTATTCTTTATAATCTTCTTAGATCAACTCTTCAGGAATTCTCAGCTTTAGAACACCAGAAGAGAACAGCAACTAATCTACCAAACTGTTGTGGAATAACCAAAGCCCGAGAAGCTGCATCTGAGCTACCCATTTAAGAGAGGCAGAACTGTAAAAGGCCTTGCAAACTAAATCCCAAGCCATACAATAGTCTCTATGGGAAGTGGTCAGATGGCCTAGTAAAAGCAAAGATTCAGAGACCCTGGATTTAGGATCTGTTTCTGCTGAGTGGCTATGAGACCTCAACTACAGAACACCAGTTTCTCATCTGTTAGATGTGGTTAGTAATACCTGTTTTACCTGGAGAGGCGGTGTAAGGTAGCCGTTAAGAGTGCAAGATCCAAATCTAAATAATAAAAGAAACAAGTGAATATAACAAAACAGAAACAGACTCACAGATACAGAGAACAAACAAGTGGTTACCAGTGGGGAGAGGGGTGAGAGGAGGGGCAAGATAGGGGAAGGGGATTAAGAGGTACAAACTACTAGGTATAAAATAAGATACAAGGATGTAATGTATAACACAGGGAATATAGCCAATATTTCATAATAACTTTAAATAGTATAATCTATAAAAATATTCAATCACTATGCTGTATACTTGAAAGTAATATAATATTATAAATCAACTATACTTGAATTAAAAAAAAAAGAATGCAGGCCACAGAACCAAAGTGCTTGGTTGGAATCTTGGCTTATTTGTCACTTATATGCTATGTGACCTTGGGCAAGTAACTTTACTTTCTGAACCACAGTCTCTTATTCTGTCAAATGGAGTTAACAATGACATTGGCTCCCAAGGGTTGTTGGAGGATTATTATAATTCATGTGAAGTGCTTAGAACTATGTCTCACACATTTTACCATCAACATTTACCAAATGTCAGCTGCTATCATATATGATGCTTAAAATCATAGGTTCAACTCAAGAGCTCGCCAGACTGCACCCAAATCCTGGCTCTGCCAATAAAAAACCTTGTAAAATTACTTAACCTCTTAGACCCTCAGTATTTTCCTCTGCAAAATGGGAAGAGTAATGTAACAACCTCAGAGGGTTATTGCAGGTATTACATAAAACATTCCATGTAAAGGGCTTAGAACCATGCCTGGTACATAGTTACTATTCAATAATTATTATTTTTCTCCAAGAGTCTTGATGTAGGCCACACTTATTATATTAAGAGCGTTCCTTTTTCTGGCTTTACCCATCCCTACCCTTTGGTGTTTGCCATCTTCTATGGCCCATCTTCATCATTGTTTTTTTTCATTTTCTTTTTCTTTATCAAAACCAGCTTTCAGGACCTTTCTAAATGCTGCATAAATGTTTAGCTGTCCTTGAGGCTTTGCGATTTAGCTGAACTGTAAGCTGGAACTAAAGGGAATTTCAGATTTCGGACTGGGGTTGAGTGAAGACTGTGGGGCTTTTTGGGAGGAAGTCAACATGACAGGTCCACAGTTATTGTGAGAAAAAAGTGAGCTATTAATACATGCAAAAATCCAAAAATATTGTGCACGTACCGAATGTCCAACAGAAGGGACTGCCTGTTACCCTGCAGCTTTTCTTGGCAACTCACAGATTACAGACAATATTCAATGAATGCTTCCTGTGTGCTGAGCTCTGCATTATCTCAGTTATGCATTACACCAATCCTATGTGGTAGGCATTAACTTCATTTTACATTTAAAAAAATAGGTATATACTTCAAGAAGTTTAATTGATTTATCCCAAGTTCACATAGCTCATAAATGATGGAGCCAGGAATTAGCAAATTTCAAATCCCCTGATCTTTCTACCCTACCACATTTAAACAATTTTTATTCTCAGAACACAGTGTCCTGGAGTACGAATCACTCTGGGGATTCAGAGGTCTGTCTGGTAGCCTGGCAGAAGAAGCAGAGAGACTGCTGAGCATTTTTCTTATTACTGCATCTCCCTGGCCAATCTCTGGCCCTATCCAGCCAAAAGGACTGCAGTGGTGAATACCCTGTTATTCATTTTGAAATGTATGTTCCCGGAGTCCCAACTGGGCCCAGATGGTAGACTAAACTGTGATCCAAGGTGCTGATTTTAGAAGTTTGGTATTTGCACAGATGTGTCTGCAATAATGAAAGAAGGAAACCCAACTGATGATTGAGTAGATTGTTCCTCCCTTGGGTCCTACGAGACCAGAATAAGAGCCAGATCAGCATAGTGCTCCTCCCAACAACTGTGTGTTGGAAATATGTGGCTACTTATCTAACTTCACCTCTGGGATTGAGGCTAGACACCAGTTTATTGTGAAACTGGCTGATAAGATGGGTAAAGTTATGCTTCGTATGTTAAAAATAATTCCTTTCTATGGAGACAGTAAGAACAGATGTCGAGGCATAGGTAATAGACATAACTTTTACTGGTTGTTGGCTCCTGTTTTCCAAAGAGTACAGTCGAGACTTTCCCTAATACTTTCTGCAGGTGGGATTCTAGGGGTATGTCTTAAGGAGGGCTTGCTGTTCTTGCAATATAAACATTCCTCAGGATGGAGTTTACGATGGTTTTTTGTTAAATGTAACACTGGTTCATAGGGGATTATGTCTTGGGAGGACGTTGTGACTTCATTGCAATGCATACTTTATCAGTGGTGAATGGAGAACAGTATGGAGGTTCCTTAAAAAACTACAAATAGAACTACCATATGACCCAGCAATCCCACTACTGGGCATATACCCTGAGAAAACCATAATTCAAAAAGAGTCATGTACCAAAATGTTCATTGCAGCTCTATTTACAATAGCCCGGAGATGGAAACAACCTAAGTGTCCATCATCGGATGAATGGATAAAGAAGATGTGGCACATATATACAATGGAATATTACTCAGCTGTAAAAAGAAACGAAATTGAGCTATTTGTAATGAGGTGGATGGACCTAGAGTCTGTCATACAGAGTGAAGTAAGTCAGAAAGAGAAAGACAAATACCGTATGCTAACACATATATATGGAATTTAAGAAAAAAATGTCATGAAGAACCTAGGCGTAAGGCAGGAATAAAGACACAGACCTACTAGAGAATGGACTTGAGGATATGGGGAGGGGGAAGGGTAAGCTGTGACAAAGCGAGAGAGTGGCATGGACATATATACACTACGAAATGTAAAATAGATAGCTAGTGGGAAGCAGCCGCATAGCACAGGGAGATCAGCTCGGTGCTTTGTGACCACCTGGAGGGGTGGGATAGGGAGGGTGGGAGGGAGACGCAAGAGGGAAGAGATATGGGGACATATGTATATGTATAACTGATTCACTTTGTTATACAGCAGAAACTAACACACCATTGTAGAGCAATTATACACCAATAAAGATGTAAAAAAAAAAAAAAAAAAAAGAATGACTATTTACCTTTTCCCCAAATAATATCATGGGATGAGGACCACTCTGAACCAAAAGCCATAGGGACTGAGAGATTCCATGTCATGAACAAAGGTTAACTAACATCTGCTCCCAGACCTCAAGTTGTTTGCAATCTAGTCGAAGAGACAAACATGTCAGTATATTTAATACAAAGCAGAATGAAGTGCATGCTAGGCAGACTTCTTAGTGCTAAGTAAAGTGACTTGAAAGTGTGGAGGAAGGTTAAGTTAGTTCTGCCTGAGGACACTAGGGAAAGCTTCACAGAAGAGTTAGTCCTTGACCTGGGCCTTGAAAAGTGAGTTGAGATTTGATAAAGAAGATGCAAGGAAGGATATTCCAGGCTGAGGGAATCCCGTGATCAAAGACACAATATGTGGAAGCAAATGCCATTTTTAATTTTTTTCCCCTTGCCAGTAGTGAGTTATATAGCTGTGTAGTCCAAGCACATAGTGTGTGAAGCCACCTGTGGAGACTGGTGAGTCTGCATCCAGAAGTAGGGGCTGAGCACTGAACTTCAGTGACACTCACCACTCTATTCCTGGACTCTGTTTTGGAGGCTAAGGGGGGAGAAGGTGATGGGGTAGTTGACAGCCCTTCTGTTATGGACTGAATGTGTCCCCTCAAAATTCATATGTTGAAATCCTAATCCCCCAGTGTGATGGTTTTTGGAGGTGGGGCCTTTGGAAGATCATTAGGTCATGAGGGTGCAGCCCTCGTGAATGGGATTAGTGAGTGACCTTATAAGAAGAAACATGAGAGTTTCCTTCCTGTCTCTGCTCTCCACCATGTGAGGATACAATGAAAAGTCATATTTTGTTATAGCAGCCTGAGCTGACTAAGATATATTCTGTTCCCAGGACTGGCCCTTATACTTGGAAAAGTTGAGGATTAGGGAATCAGCAGGCATCCTATGCAGCACAGTACACTTTTGCCATAGAACAAACTCTTGATTATGTAGGGAATCACTAGTTAATTGAATATTTAAATAGCTATAAAATTAAATTTGGTCTAATTATTTCAAACTCCTTACTTGACTCTAGCTGTAACTTTTTTTTTACATCTTTATTGGAGTAAAATTGCTTTACAATGGTGTGTTAGTTTCTGCTTTATAACAAAGTGACTCAATTATACATATACAGATGTCCCCATATCTCTTCCCTCTTGCATCTCCCTCCCTCCCACCCTCCCTATCCCACCCCTCTAGGTGGTCAAAAAGCACTGAGCTGATCTCCCTGTGCTATGCGGCTGCTTCCCACTAGCTATCTACCTTACGTTTGGTAGTGTATATATGTCCATGCCACTCTCTCACTTTGTCACAGCTTACCCTTCCCCCTCCCCATATCCTCAAGTCCATTCTCCAGTAGGTCTGTGTCTTTATTCCTGTCTTACCCCTAGGTTCTTCATGACATTTTTTTCCCTAAAATTCCATATATATGTGTTAGCATACGGTATTTGTCTTTCTCTTTCTGACTTACTTCACTCTGTATGACAGACTCTAGGTCCATCCACCTCATTACAAATAGCTCAATTTCGTTTCTTTTTATGGCTGAGTAATATTCCATTGTATATATGTGCCACATCTTCTTTATCCATTCATCCGATGATGGACACTTAGGTTGTTTCCATCTCTGGGCTATTGTAAATAGAGCTGCAATGAACATTTTGGTACATGACTCTTTTTGAATTATGTTTTTCTCAGGGTATATGCCCAGTAGTGGGATGGCTGGGTCATATGGTAGTTCTATTTGTAGTATTTTAAGGAACCTCCATACTGTTCTCCACAGTGGCTATATCAATTTACATTCCCACCAACAGTGAAAGACGGTTTTCTTTTTCCACACCCTCTCCAGCATTTATTGTTTCTAGATTTTTTGATGATGGCCATTCTGACTGGTGTGAGATGATATCTCATTTTAGTTTTGATTTGCATTTCTCTAATGATTAATGATGTTGAGCATTCTTCATGTGTTTGTTGGCAGTCTGTATATCTTCTTTGGAGAAATGTCTATTTAGGTCTTCTGCCCAGTTTTGGCTTGGGTTGTTTTTTTGTTATTGAGCTGCATGAGCTGCTTATAAATTTTGGAGATTAATCCTTTGTCAGTTGCTTCATCTGCAAATATTTTCCCCCATTCTGAGGGTTGTCTTTTGGTCTTGTTTATGGTTTCCTTTGCTGTGCAAAAGCTTTGAAGTTTCATTAGGTCCCATTAGTTTATTTTTGTTTTTATTTCCATTTCTCTAGGAGGTGGGTCAAAAAGGATCTTGCTGTGATTTATGTCATAAAGTGTTCTGCCTATGTTTTCCTCTAAGAGTTTGATAGTTTCTGGCCTTACATTTAGGTCTTTAATCCATTTTGAGCTTATTTTTGTGTATGGTGTTAGGGAGTGATCTAATCTCATACTTTTACATGTACCTGTCCAGTTTTCCCAGCACCACTTATTGAAGAGGCTGTCCTTTCTCCACTGTACATTCCTGCTTCCATTATCAAAGATAAAGTGACCATATGTGCGTAGGTTTATCTCTGGGCTTTCTGTCCTGTTCCATTGATGTATCTTTCTGTTTCTGTGCCAGTACCATACTGTCTTGATTAAGGTAGCTTTGTAGTATAGTCTGAAGTCAGGGAGCCTGATTCCTCCAGCTCCGTTTTTCATTCTCAAGATTGCTTTGGCTATTCAGGGTCTTTTGTGTTTCCATACAAATTGTGAAATTTTTAGTTCTAGTTCTGTGAAAAATGCCAGTGGTAGTTTGATAGGGATTGCATTGAATCTGTTGATTGCTTTGGGTAGTATAGTCATTTTCACAATGTTGATTCTTCCAATCCAAGAACATGGTATATCTCTCCATCTATTTGTATCATCTTTAATTTCTTTCATCAGTGTCTTATAATTTTCTGCATACAGGTCTTTTGTCTCCTTAGGTAGGTTTATTCCTAGATATTTTATTCTTTTTGTTGCAATGGTAAATGGGAGTGTTTTCTTGATTTCACTTTCAGATTTTTCATCATTAGTGTATAGGAATGCCAGAGATTTCTGTGCATTAATTTTGTATCCTGCTACTTTACCAAATTCATTGATTACTCTAGTAGCTTTCTGGTAGCATCTTTAGGATTCTCTATGTATAGTATCATGTTATCTGCAAACAGTGACAGCTTTACTTCTTCTTTTCTGATTTGGATTCCTTTTATTTCCTTTTCTTCTCTGATTGCTGTGGCCAAAACTTCCAAAACTATGTTGAATAAGAGTGGTGAGAGTGGGCAACCTTGTCTTGTTCCTGATCTTAGTGGAAATGATTTCAGTTTTTCACCATTGAGGACGATGTTGGCTGTGGGTTTGTCATATGTGGCCTTTATTATGTTGAGGAAATTTCCCTCTATGCCTACTTTCTGTAGGGTTTTTATTGTAAATGGGTGTTGAATATTGTCGAAAGCTTTCTCTGCATCTATTGAGATGATCATATGGTTTTTCTCCTTCAATTTGTTAATATGGTGTATCACGTTGATTGATTTGTGTATGTTGAAGAATCCTTGCATTCCTGGAATAAACCCCACTTGATCATGGTGTATGATCCTTTTAATGTGCTGTTGGATTCTGTTTGCTAGTATTTTGTTGAGGATTTTTGCATCTATGTTCATCAGTGATATTGGCCTGTAGTCTTCTTTCTTTGTGACATCCTTGTCTGGTTTTGGTATCAGGGTGATGGTGGCCTCGTAGAATGAGTTTGGGAGTGTTCCTCCCTCTGCTATATTTTGGAAGAGCTTGAGAAGGATAGGTGTTAGCTCTTCTCTAAATGTTTGATAGAATTTGCCTGTGAAGCTATCTGGTCCTGGGATTTTGTTTGTTGGAAGATTTTTAATCACAGTTTCAATATCATTGCTTGTGATTGGTCTGTTCATATTTTCTATTTCTTCCTGATTCAGTCGTGGCAGGTTGAGCATTTCTAACAATTTGTCCATTTCTTCCCGGTTGTCCATTTTATTGGCATAGAGTTGCTTGTAGTAATCTCTCACGATCTTTTGTATTTCTGCAGTGTCAGTTGTTACTTCTCCTTTTTCATTTCTAATTCTATTGATTTGAGTCTTCTCCCTTTTTTTCTTGATGAGTCTGGGTAATGGTTTATCAATTTTGTTTATCTTCTCAAAGAACCAGCTTTTAGTTTTTTTGATCTTTGCTATCGTTTCCTTCATTTCGTTTTCATTTATTTCTTATCTGATTTTTATGATTTCTTTCCTTCTGCTAACTTTGGGATTTTTTTGTTCTTCTTTCTCTAATTGCTTTATGTGCAAGGTTAGGTTGTTTATTCGAGATGTTTCCTGTTTCTTAAGGTAGGATTGTATTGCTATAACCTTCCCTCTTAGAACTGCTTTTGCTGCATTCCATAGGTTTTGGGTCATTGTGTCTCCATTGTCATTTCTTTCTAGGTATTTTTTAATTTCCTCTTTGATTTCTTCAGTGATCACTTCGTTATTAAGTAGTGTATTGTTTAGCCTCCATGTGTTTGTATTTTTTACAGATCTTTTCCTGTAATTGATATCTAGTCTCATAGCGTTGTGGTCGGAAAAGATACTTGATACAATTTCAATTTTCTTAAATTTACCAAGGCTTGATTTGTGACCCAAGATATGATCTATCCTGGAGAATGTTCCATGAGCACTCATGAAAAATGTGTATTCTGTTGTTTTTGGATGGAATGTCCTATAAATATCAATTAAGTCCATCTTATTTAATGTATCATTTAAAGCTTATGTTTCCTTATTTATTTTCATTTTGGGTGTTCTGTCCACGGGTGAAAGTGGGGTGTTAAAGTCCCCTACTATGTATGTGTTACTGTCGATTTCCCCTTTTATCGCTGTCAGTATTTGCCTTATGTATTGAGGTGCTCCTATGTTGGGTGCATAAATATTTTCAATTGTTATGTGTTCTTCTTGGACCGACCCTTGATCAGTATGTGGACAAAGTCCTTCTTGTCTCTTCTAATAGTCTTTATTTTAAAGTCTATTTTGTCTGATATGAGAATTGCTACTCCAGCTTTCTGTTGGTTTCCATTTTCATGAAATATCTTTTTCCATCCCCTTACTTTCAGTCTGTATGTGTCTCTAGGTCTGAAGTGGGTCTCTTGTAGACAGCATATATATGGGTCTTGTTTTTGTATCCATTCAGCCAAGTTGTGTCTTTTGGTGGGAGCATTTAGTCCATTTACATTTAAGGTAATTATCAATATGTATGTTCCTCTTCCCATTTTCTTAATTGTTTTGGGTTCGTTATTGCAGGTCTTTTCCTTCTCTTGTGTTTCTTGCCTAGAGAAGTTCCTTTAGCAGTTGTTGTAAAGCTGGTTTGGTGGTGCTGAACTCTCTCAGCTTTTGTTTGTCTGTAAAGGTTTTAATTTCTCCATCAAATCTCTATGAGATCCTTGCTGGGAAGAGTAATCTTGGTTGCAGGTTTTTCTCCTTCATCACTTTAAATATGTCCTGCCAGTCCCTTCTGGGTTGCAGAGTTTCTGCTGAAAGATCAGCTGTTAACCTTATGGGGATTCCCTTGTGTGTTATTTGTTGTTTTTCCCTTGCTGCTTTTAATATGTTTTCTTTGTATTTAATTTTTGACAGGTTGATTAATATGTGTCTTAATGTATTTCTTCTTGGATTTATCCTGTATGGGACTCCCTGTGCTTCCTGGACTTGATTAACTATTTCCTTTCCCATATTAGGGAAGTTTTCAACTATAATCTCTTCAAACATTTTCTCAGACCCTTTCTTTTTCTCTTCTTCTTCTGGAACCCCCATAATTCGAATGTTGGTGCATTTAATGTTGTCCCAGAGGTCTCTGAGAGTGTCCTCAGTTCTTTTCATTCTTTTTTCTTTATTCTGCTCTGCAGTAGTTATTTCCACTCTTTTATTTTCCAGGTCACTTATCCGTTCTTCTGCCTCAGTTATTCTGCTATTGATCCCATCAAGAGTATTTTTAATTTCATTTATTGTGTTGTTCATCGTTGTTTGTTTCATCTTTAGTTCTTCTAGGTCTTTGTTGAATGTTTCTTGCATTTTGTCCATTCTATTTCCAAGATTTTGGATCACGTTTACTATCATAATTCTGAATTCTTTTTCAGGTAGACTGCCTATTTCCTCTTCATTTGTTAGGTCTGATGGGTTTTTATCTTGCTCCTTCGTCTGCTGTGTGTTTTTCTGTGTTCTCATTTTGCTTATCTTACTGCGTTTGGGGTCTCCTTTTTGCAGGCTGCAGGTTCGTAGTTCCTGTTGTTTTTGGTGTCTGTCCCCAGTGGCTAATGTTGTTTCAGTGGGTTGTGTAGGCTTTCTGGTGGAGGGGACTAGTGCCTGTGTCCTGGTGGATGAGGCTGGATCTTGTCTTTCTGGTGGGCAGGTCCACGTCTGGTGGTGTGTTTTGGGGTGTCTGTGTACTTATGATTTTAGGCAGCCTCTCTGCTAATGGGTGGGGTTGTGTTCCTGTCTTGCTAGTTGTTTGGCATAGGATGTCCAGCACTGCAGCTTGCTGGTCGTTGAGTGAAGCTGGGTGCTGGTGTTGAGATGGAGATCTATGGGAGATTTTCGCCATTTGATATTATGTGGAGCTGGGAGGTCTCTTGTGGACCAGTGTCCTGAAGTTGGCTCTCCCACCTCAGAGGCACAGCCCTGACTCCTGGCAGGAGCACCAAGAGCCTTTCATCCACACAGCTCAGAATAAAAGGGAGAAAAAGTAGAAAGAAAGAATTAGTAGAAGTAGAAAGAAAGAAAGAAAGGAGGGAGGGAGGGAAGGAGGGAGGATGGAAGGAAGGAAGGAGGGAAGGGAGAAAAAGTAGAAAGAAAGAATTAGTAGAAGTAGAAAGAAAGAAAGAAAGGAGGGAGGGACGGAAGGAGGGAGGACGGAAGGAAGGAAGGAGGGAAGGAAGAAAAAAAAGAAAGAAAAATGGTAAAGTAAAATAAAATAAAGTAAGATAAAATATAATAAAGTTGTTAAAATAAAAAAATTATTAAGAGGAAAAAAGAAAAAAAGAATTGAAAACAAAACAAAATAAAACAAACAAACAAAAAAAACGGATGGATAGAACCCTAGGACAAATGGTGGAAGCAAAGCTATACAGACAAAATCTCACACAGAAGCATACACATACACACTCGCAAAAAGCGGAAAAGGGGAAAAAATCATAAATCTTGCTCTCAAAGTCAACCTCCTCAATTTGGGATGATTTGTTGTCTATTCATGTATTCCACAGATGCAGGGTGTATCAAGTTGATTGTGGAGCTTTAATCTGCTGCTTCTGAGGCTGCTGGGAGAGATTTCCCTTTCTCTTCTTTGTTCTTACATCTCCCAGGGGCTCAGCTTTGGATTTGGCCCCGCCTCTGCATGTAGGTTGCAGGAGGGCGTCTGTTCTTTGCTCAGACAGGACGGGGTTAAAGGAGCCGCTGATTCGGGGGCTCTGGCTCACTCAGGCCAGGGGGTGGGAGTGGCACAGAGTGCTGGGCGGGCCTGCATGACATTGCACCAGCCTGAGGCGCGCCGTGCGTTCTCCTGGGTGAGTTGTCCCTGGATTCCGGGACCCTGGCAGTGGCGGGCTGTACAGGCTCCCCAGAAGGGGGATGTGGATAGTGACCTATGCTCGCACACAGGCTTCTTGGTGGCGGCAGCAGCAGCCTTAGCGTCTCATGCCCGTCTCTGGGGTCCGCGCTTTTAGCCGCGGCTCGCGCCTGTCTCTGGAGCTCCTTTAAGCAGCACTCTTAATCCCCTCTCCTCGCGCCCCAGGAAGCAAAGAGGGAAAAAATAAGTCTCTTGCCTCTTCGGGAGGTCCAGACTTTTCCCCAGACTCCCTCCCGGCCAGCCGTGGCGCACTAACCCCCAGCAGGCTGTGTTCACGCCGCCAGCCTCAGTCCTCTCCCGGCGCTCCGACTGAAGCCCGAGCCTCAACTCCCAGCCCCGCCCGCCCCGGCAGGTGAGCAGACAAGCCTCTCAGGCTGGTGAGTGCCGGTCAGCCTTGATCCTCTGTGCGGGAATCTCCCCGCTTTTCCCTCCGCACCCCTGTTGCTGTGCTCTCCTCCGTGGCTCCGAAGCTTCCCCCT
The DNA here is from genome assembly GCF_011762595.2 of Tursiops truncatus. Lineage (NCBI taxonomy): Eukaryota > Metazoa > Chordata > Mammalia > Artiodactyla > Delphinidae > Tursiops > Tursiops truncatus. The sequence continues at coordinate 34,702,027 of NC_047055.1, forward strand.
CCGCCACCCGCAGTCCGCGAAGGGGCTTCCTAGTGTGTGGAAACCTTTCCTCCTTCACAGCTCCCTCCCACTGGTGCAGGTCCCGTCCCTATTCTTTTGTCTCTGTTTTTTCTTTTTTCTTTTGCCCTACCCAGGTACGTGGGGGGGATTTCTTACCTTTTGGGAGGTCTGAGGTCTTCTGCCAGCGTTCAGTAGGTGTTCTGTAGGAGTTGTTCCACGTGTAGATGTATTTCTGGTGTATATGTGGGGAGGAAGGTGATCTCCGCGTCTTACTCTTCCACCATCTTCCCGGAAGCCCCCCTTCCTGTACCTTCTTAAAAGAAAAATGCATTTGTCTTTTGTTTATAGTGCATCCTCCTACAGCTTTCAAGTGAAGGTAAAAAGATCAAATGGTGGCCCAGAGCAGAAACAAGGATTCTGGAAAATCACAAAATGTGTATGATGATTTGCGGGTGCATCAAAGGAGATAAGTGTAGCATCCAACACACACCCGTGTCAGACCAGAAGCATGGCCCAGTAGTGTATCTCTGATTGCCCTCCAAAGAGTTTAGGAAACGATGATGTTTCCTGAACTTGGGTTATTTGAAAGATCCTTTAAATATGGATTCCTGGTATAAAAATCAATGTTAGATTTGTCAATAAAGCTAAAGTGTTCTTTAGGAAGATTGACCGTATTCATTAGTGCCAAGCATTAATACCTAAGTATTACAGAGTATTACTTGTAAAGTGAGTATTTGAATGAAGGGGCTACCTATTTACAGCAGTGTAGTAGTAGTCTGGATTAATTGTATGTTAAAGTTATAGACAGATTTATACATTGTTTTTTGAACATGGTAATATAATTTGATTCTTTATGATCAAAAAATAATGAATGAGAGTTTTGACAATTTCACATGAAAATCGTCACAGTGGAGTTCTATCTTACTCAGGAGTTGGATTCTTAATTCAGTAAATAAGGCAAAAATCACTGTGCCACTATTTTTTTTTTGGCGGTACGCGGGCCTCTCACTGTTGCGGCCTCTTCCATTGCAGAGCACAGGCTCCGGACGCGCAGGCTCAGCGGCCATGGCTCACGGGCCCAGCCGCTCCGCGGCATGTGGGATCTTCCCGGACCGGGGCATGAACCCATGTCCCCTGCATCGGCAGGCAGACTCTCAACCACTGAGCCACCAGGGAAGCCCACTGTGACACTATTGTCTACCCAATATCTACTTTCTTCTTCCTCCTTAGTGACAGAGATTTTTCCTGGATAGTAATATGCTCATCAGAAATTACATTTCTCAGCTTCCATTTCAGCTAGGGACAGTTAATGAGACCTAAAGTGGACCTTATTAGGAGGGACTTGCAGGAAAGCAATTTAAGATTGGACAGACTGCTGGTGAGTCCCATATTGCCCTCTCTACCTCTCATATTTCCTGTGTGGGATGTGAACTTGATGGCTGGAGCTCTAGTAGCCATTTTGAACCTTGAAGTAACCTTAAGGATGGAAGCAGCACTAAGGATGGTAGAGCAGAATTAGGAGCCTGAGTCCCTGTAGACACTTAAGGCCATTATATCATCCCTGCACTGCCTGTCTCTAGACTACTTTCATATGAGTGGGTAATTTCTTGTTTTTTAAAATGCTATAGTTAAGTCTCTGTTATTAGTAGCTGAATGCACTTCCTGATACAATTTTCCATAATCCAAATCACCTTAAAAAAACAACCTGGGAAGGCACCATGTTAGAGACCAACGTATCTTTCAACAAGACAGTTTTGCCTCCAGCACTGGAACACATTACTATTCCTATGGTTGAGCACTGGATTTACACATAATTCTGCGAAATTATCACACTATAGAAGTCACATGATATTTCAAAAGAAACAAGAGAGTCACATTTTCCATATCCCATTCACTCTGGATGCAGGCTCATTGAATGAGGTTGGATATGTTGCCAGAATTAGCAGATAACAACAAACAGAAGCCAAGTTAAATTTGAATATTAGATAAAGAACCAATATACATTTTAGTATAAGTATGTTCTATGTAATAATTATACTACAAATTTTGTTTTTGTATCTGAAATTCAAATTTAACTTGTCCTATATTTTATTTGACAACTCTAGATGGGGGACAGAATTACTAATACTATTTAAATGATCATTCTTCTTTGCCTATTTATTTCTGCTAGTTCCTTCTTTTTCCTTCTTTTCTTTTCCTATCATACAGTTGAATTTATTTAAGTTAAAGATGTATCTAAGACTCGGTCAATTAGGTTCCAGTGCTGATGAAGGGGAAAATGATAAGAATGACATAAATGTCAAAACAAGGGCTTCCCTGGTGGCACAGTGGTTGAGAGTCCGCCTGCCGATGCAGGGGACACGGGTTCGTGCCCCGGTCTGGGAAGATCCCACATGCCGCGGAGCGGCTGGGCCCGTGAGCCGTGGCCGCTGAGCCTGCGCGTCTGGAGCTTGTGCTCCTCAACGGGAGAGGCCACAGCAGTGAGAGGCCCGCGTACCGCAAAAAAAAAAAAAAAAAAAAGAAAGAAAAGTCAAAACAAGGCAAAATTAAGCATTGCATTTTTTAAGAGAAGTATACATAGTTGTCAAAATTATAAACAATAGCAAGGAAATAATTAACATAAGATCCAGGATTGTGGTCAACCCTGAGGGTGGATAGGTACTATAGAAGGTACACTAAGGGCTTCTAAGGTATTGGTAATTTACTATATTTTAACCTGCATGGTAGATACAGGAGTGGTTGCTTTATTTTTTTATTATTAATCCTTAAACTGTAGGCATGTTTAATCTCTTTGGTGTGAATAATGCATTTCACAATAAAAATGAAAAACAATGCCTTTATAACCCAAATTTATCATATCCTAAAATTATTCCCTGTTTGTAGACTGTCTGCCCAAGTGCAGCCTTTATGACACATTTTTTCTAACTCAATGAAAATGAAAGTTTTAAATTATATTAATTGCCATTTAATGTTGAAATCAAACTTTTGTTTTCTTGTTCAGGTGTGTTTGCCAATTTGCAGATGGGCCAGTTTCTATAAATAGATGTTCTTGTTTTACATAAAGCATAGATATAAATTGCCTAACTGCACCTTACATTTTAACACATAATAGCTGTGTGACAGGTACCAACTGGATAGATGCCATTTGTTAAGTGGCTGTGATATATACCAATCTCTGCTGCTGAATCAGAGGTGGCCTATGCAAAATTGCATTTGCACCATTCAACCTTGAAATTGGCCGTAAGGCGCAGGCTCCTACGGAAGTAATATGTCAAACTTCAGATATTACATCACATTTTTGGGAAAACATGAAGAGTGTCCAACAGACACTCCTAGTAGATCAAGTCCTTGATTTGATATTTTAGTAGGATTTGGTACAATGCCCTTTGCTGTGTGCTGAGGCATTAGGAAGCATACTGTAGGAGCATAATAATGATACCTTCTATATGCGCAAATCGTTTGTTCTAAACCCCAGTTTGCGCTTCAATAAATATGAAGGGTTTAACTAAGTGATGCTAGTATGTTTTGATTCCATAATTTCCATTTGTCAAAGCATCTTTACATGCATTATTCCATTTGATTTCCCAACAACTTTCTGAGGTAGTTAAGGCAAAATATTGCTATCCTCAGTTTAAAGCTGAGGAAACTAAGGCATGCAACTCCAAGGCATGGACTCCAAGGCATGCAATTCATTTTAAGCAAATGGACCAGTGGGATAGACTAGAGATCTCAGACACAGACCAACACTTATATTGAAAGTGTTACAGAATACCTGATGTATAACAGAAGTACAATAGCATTACAGAACAGTGGGGCAAGCTTGGACTATTTAATAAATAGTGCTGAAATAAATAATTACCCATATGGAAAAAGTGAAATTGGATCCCTACTTCACACTATATACAACAATCAATTCTAGATGGTTTAGGGGCTTACAAAAGACAAAACTTCAGAATAAAATACAGGAGAATGTTTTTGTGACCTACTAGCAGCGAAGGATTTCTTCAACAGGACAAAAGGTTTACACCATGAAAAGGAAAATATTAAGTTTGACTGCATTAAAGTATAATTATAAAATAAAAACCAAGTGGATGGATTAAGAAATCAAGGCTTAAGTATATTATTTGAATTTTAAAGTTCACTTATGAAAAAACTAAAGACTATATAACAATTTCAAGGGAGAGGGAAGGGGAGGTAGAATTAATGAATTAGGGTCCCGGCTGCATCTTATCTTGAGAGAAGACAAAGGAGCCAAATTCATCATCTTTCCTCGTGGGCAGCCTCAAAAGATACAGATTACAGTTAAGAAACCAAGAACTAGATTAATGGGATTAACCCCAAAAGTCCCAAACACAGAAAAGTCAAAGGTCTGAAGGAATGTGTCTTGGAGCAAGGGGCAGGCAGGGAACATTTTACTTTTTATTTTGTACCATTCTGAACTGCTTGAATTTTTATTTCATGTTTATATATTTCCTATATAATAAAAAATACCTTAATTCAATGAAGAGGACAAATGTGACTAGGTTGGAGGCTTTGAA